>NW_012117377.1:6749777-6751837 GCF_000951035.1 Colobus angolensis palliatus | reverse complement strand
CTCTGTCTCCTGGGATCAAGTATTCTCCTGCCTCAGCCTCCCAAGTAGCCGGGACTACAGGTGTGCACCACCATGCCCAGCTAATTTTTGTATTTTTTACCAAAAGTGGGGCTTCACCATGTTGCCCAGGCTTGTCTTTAACTCCTGAACTCAAGTGATCCTTCTGCCTCGGGCCCCCAAAGTGTTGGGATTACAGGTGTGAGCCACCACGCCTGACCCCCAGACATTTAAATTTAAGGAGTCACATATTGGCTGGGCACAGTGGCTCATGCCTATAATCCCAGAACTTTGGAAGGCCAAGGCAGGAAGATCACTTGAGTTCAGGAGTTCAAGACAAGCCTGGGCAATGTGGTGAAACCCCATCTCTACCAAAAATACAAAAACAGCCCGTTGTGGTGGCTTGAGTCTGTGGTCCCAGCTACTTGGGAGGCTGAGGTGGAAGAATCGCTTGAGCCTGGTAGGTGCGGGTTGCCGTGAGCCGAGATCGCACCACTCTACTTCATCCTGGGTGACAGAGTGAGACTCCAGAATCACATATGGCCAGTGGCTATGGTATCGGACAGCACAGCTCTGTACAGAAAACACAGAGACAGCAGAGGCCTCGCATGTCAAAGACACGTCTACTCTTGGGACAGGGTTGCATTAAAAAAGGTATCATCTTAAAAAGTTTGAGAGATCTAAATAAAGTCTTTTTTTTTCTTTTTGCTAATGAGGTGAAAGAGTATCAATTCCCTTAAAAAAATTAACCACCAGGCAAAGGTCTTTTTGCAAAGAAAAATTTGGAGTGTTTTAAAAATAATGAGTTTTGTTTTTCTAAAAACTGTATCCTAATAAGTAGAAATTTAACAACAAAAATAAAAAGGTTTTGGGGATTGTGGAAATAATATACGAACAGGGATTACAGTTACAAATGACATAGAATTTGGATTGATCTGAATACTGTCTTTCTTGCTATATAAAGCCTTCTTTCATCTGTCAGGATCTTCCTGAGAAATGAAGCGGTAAAACTCTGCGGCAATAACTTGGATATATGTTAGCTGGGCTAGACCGGCGGTTCTCGGCCTTAGTGGTGCATTGGAATCATCTGGGCTATACGGGTGGTTCTCAGCCTTAGCGTTACATTAGAATCATCTGGGCTATACGGGTGGTTCTCAGCCTTAGCGTTACATTAGAATCATCTGGGCTGTACGGGTGGTTCTCGGCCTTAGTGTTACATTAGAATCATCTGGGCTGTACCGGCGGTTCTCGGCCTTAGTGTTACATTAGAATCATCTGGGCTGTACCGGTGGTTCTCAGCCTTAGTGGTACATTGGAATCATCTGGGCATCTTTACTAAAACACTGGTGCCTGGGCCCCATCCTCAGAAATTCTCATTGAATTCTATCCATGCTGAGCCCAGACCAAGCTTTCTAGTGATTTCACTCACTAATTACTGATTCAACTCCTCACCACTAGGTGATTTTAATATCTAGCCAGGGCTGAGAGCCTCCACACCCAGCTAATTTTTGTATTTTTTGTGGAGAGGGGGTTTCGTCATGTTACCCAGGTTGGTCTCAAACTCCTGAGCTCAAGCGATCCTCCCACCTTGCCCTCCCAAAGTGCTGGGATTACAGGCATGAACCACCGCGCCCGGCCTCTGTTTTTCTTTTGTAAATTACCCAGTCTGTGGCATTCTGTCACCGCAACAGAAAGCAAACTAAGACAGTTGGTTTATGATGCAGAAGAGCATCTACTTTTTCTAGCTTCAGGAAAAGAGAGCGTACGTCCCTCCTTCTCATCTTTGAGATTCTTTCACCAGGCATTAGAGCACAGCCTGCAGTTTTCAGGGCTGAGCGCTTGAATCCCATCAACAAGCACTGAGGAGGAGAATGGAAGCAAGCTGAGAAGCAGAAGACTTTAACTAGATCTACATTTGTTTAAAGGGCAGAGAGGAGTATTAACAAGTGCAGTGTGGGGCTTGCAGTCTTTTGCCACTGCAGTGTAGACCTGTTCCCAGCGGTCTGGCCAGCTGCCCCATTTCCCCATGGAGTTTCAGGCATCCATATGAAAGCACCATTTTT
>NW_012117377.1:6742904-6748397 GCF_000951035.1 Colobus angolensis palliatus | reverse complement strand
AGAGGCTGAGGTCAGCCCGGGCCTGCTGGCTCCCTCGGCCCGCTCTTCACTGCCTTGCTGTTTCTGCGGTGGCTTGAAGGAAGGGAAGTCGGAGAGGGGCCGGACTGCTGTCGTTTCTCTGCAGTACATGAGGGTGAGGGCTCTGAAAACCATCATCATGGGTGACTACTAAGATAGTCAGGCTATGGCATCATTCCACTTGCTTCAGCCTAGACCTTCCTGTCCATGAAACTGTACACATTTGCGATCACTCTCCGTGTGGCTGCCATGAACGCCCGTGGACATCGGGACCTGGCAGTGACCCAAACAGAGAAAAACCCCCACTCCCAGTGGCATTTTAAAGGGGAGACAGACAATGAACAAGGTTAGTAAGTGCAGCATGTGGTATTTATTTATTTACGTTTTTGAGGCAAAATCTTGCTCTGTCGCCCAGGCTGGAGTGCAATGGCACGATCTCGGCTCACTGCAACCTCCACCTCCCAGGTTCAAGCGATTCTCCTGCCTCAGCCACCCAAATAGTTGGGATTACAGGCACCTGCCACCATGCCTGGCTAATTGTTGTATTTTTAGTAGAGACTTTCACCATTTTAGTAGGGATTTCACCACGTTGGCCAGGCTGGTCTTGAACTCCTGACCTGAAGTGATCTGCGTGTCTTGGCCTCCCAAAGTGCTGAGATTACAGGCATGAGCCACTGTGCCCAGCCGCATATAGTATGTTTGATGGCAGTAGTGCTAAGGAGAAAAAAATAGCAGGCGGGGTGAATAAGAAATGCTGGAGAAGGGTGAGCCTTTTTAGAGTGGCCTGTGTGGGGGCAGAGCAGCCCAGGCAGAGGGAGTGGAAAGGACCAGCCCTAAAGCCTGGTCTGTGCTCAAGGGGGGGTCAGTGTGGCTGCAGCAGAGGGGGTGGGGACCAGCAGGGAAGAGCGCGGAGAGATAAGAGGCAGAGTCAGGTAGGGGCTGCAGGCCCACGCTAAGGTCTATAAGGTCTATCTATGGCTTTTCTCTAACTGAAAATGCCTTTAGAGAAGGCTTTTAAGGAGGGGAGTGACGGAATTGAATCAGATCATTCTGAAAACTGCTGAGAGTAGGTTGCAGCGGGGCGAGGACAGAGCCGTGGGGCTTGTTAGGACACGACTGAAGTAACCCAGGTGAGGAATGACGGTGGCAGTGGGGAAGATGGAAAGGAATTAGGTTTGGATGTATTTTGAAGGTATTGCCAACAAGACTTCCTAATGAGCTGGCTGCGTGGGGTGAGAGAATGCAAATTGAGGAATGTCTTTGGTCTGAGCAACTAGAAGAATAAAGGTGCCTTGAACTGAAATGGGGAGACTGCCAAAAGGCCAGCTGAGGGGAGAGCTGGGAGTTCCGTGAGGCTGGAGACACCCAGTGTCTAATGGCAGTGGGTAGGTGTGTGTGGAGCTCAGGGGAAAGGGTCTCCCTGAAGATAAAAATTAGAGAATCAGGCCAGGAGCAGTGGGTCATGCCTATAATCCCAGCACTTTGGGAGGTCGAGGCAGGCGAATCACTTGAGGTCAGGAGTTCGAGACCAGCCTGGCCAACATGGTGAAACCCCGTCTCTACAAAAATTAGCCGGGCATGGTGGCAGGTGCCTGTAATCCCAGTTACCTGGGCTACTTGGGAGGCTGAGGCAAGAGAATCACTTGAATCCGGGAAACAGAGGTTGCAGTGAGCCAAGATCATGCCACTGCATTCCAGCCTGGGCGACAGAGCAAAACTCCGTCTCCAAAAAAAATTAGAGAATCATCATTATATCCATCATATCCGTCTACACCTATCAGATACACAGTATTTAAAGCCATAAGACAAGCTGAGATTTCCTCAGCGTTGAGTATAGTTATGCAAGAGAACGGCCGAGGACTGAGCCCTGGAGCACACTGACAATTAGAGATCAAGGATAGGAGGATAGGAAAAAACCAACAAGGCCAGGTGTGGCGGCTCATGCCTGTAATCCCAGCACTTTATGAGGCTGAGGTGAGAGGACAGCTTGAGGCCAGCTTGGGCAACATAGCGAGACCTCATCTCTATTAAATATTTAAAAATTAGCCAGGGGTGGTCGTGGGCACCTGTGGTCCCAGCTACTTGGGAGGCTGAAGTGGGAGGATCACTGGAGCCCAGGAGGTCAAGGCTGCAGTGAGCTTTGACTGGGCCACTGCACTCCACCCTGGGTGACAAGGCAAGACCTTGTCTCAAAACCACCACCACCACCAACAAAACCAACAAAAGTGCTTGAGACAGGGTGTCTAGAAAGGCAGGAGGAGAACTGGGAGTGGGCAGCATCCTGGAAGCCGAGAGAAGAAAGCGGTTCAAGGAGGAGATGCATCAGTTGCATGTCCTGTCACCAACGGGTCAAGCAAGAAGAGGGCTGACAGGTGACTGTGGAATTCACCAGTGACCTGCACACCTGTTTAGTGGCATGGTTGGGGCAAAAGCCTAGTTGTGAATTTCAGCGAGGCCTGGAGGAGAGAAATCGGAGGCGGTGGAGGAAGGGCACCCTCCATTCTTTCAAGGAGTTTTGTCATAAAGTAGAGAAACGGAGTGGAAGCTGGAGGGGGAGTGAAGTGAAGTGAAGAGAGCTTTGTTTTTTTTCTTCTTAAGATGGGAGAAATACAGTGTGTTTATGAGCTGATGGTTTATTCCTGAAGGAATGTGTTTATTCCTTCCTTTCAATCGAGAAGGAAAACGTGGAGGTGCAGGAGAGAGAAGACAGCTGCAGGAGCGGTGTCCGCGAGTGGGCCGGAGGAGCTGGGATCCCATCCCACGGAAGGGCTGGCGGGGGCAGGGCAGCTCACCCACGCCGAGGGGAGAAGGTTGAGTACTCGGACACAGACACGGGGGGTGGGTGGACACGCTGGTGAGAGCGCATAGGAGCTCTTTTCTGATGGCTGCGATGTTCTTGGTGACATAGGAAGCAAAGTTGCTGAAAGGGAGGAGGTGTTGAAGGTGTAGGGAGAGAAGAGAAGGTATGAAATCATCACCTGGGAGAGTGGGAGAGAGAAAAGACAAGAGAAGTAGAATGTGTTTGTGGCGCATCCTTCAGGGCCCACTGGATTTTTATCGGCAATGTAAAGGGTGAACAGAGGCTAACTGAGTTTGTTCTCCAGCCATGGGCCAGTGCAGGCCCAGAGTGGCTGGAGAGCTCCATTTAACCAGAGTTGTGGTTTCATCAGGAGAGAGCCTCAAAGCGAGAGAGAGGTGAGGAAGTCAGGGGGTCTAAGCAGATGAATGACCATAGTGATTGGATCACGAGGGAGGGGAGGACGTGGGGGCTGGGGACAGTGAGAAGGTAGTGAGGTCTCCACAGGGCAGGACTGTAGGTCTTGGTGGACTCATAGGGTTGCTGGAATTGGGGTGCTGAGGGAGTGAGCTGGACAGATAGAGGACATGGTCAGGAGTGACTGGAGAGCGAGTGTCGGGGCTGTAGGTCTGGATAATGATGAGGTTAAAAGTATGAGTCTGGGTGGCTGAGAGGGGAGGGGAGGAGGTTCTGGGCCTGGGCAGCCAGGGTTGCTCAGGGTACACTGACTGGTGCTCCTGTGAGCACTGCCGTCCTCCTGGAGAGCCTCTAGTGAGCGTCATGCTCTCTGTGTGCAGGCGCCAGCAGCTTTGCTTGGGGAAGGGACCTCACAGGTGCCATTGGGGCATAAAGGACAAGAAGGACAGATGAGAGACAGGAGAGAGGGGCAAAACAATCTGGTTACGTTGAGCACCCCATCTATAATTCCACCTGCTTCACTGTGTCTTCCACTCTGTAACCACAGGCCACTGATGGCTGGTTCTCGAGTGAACGAATCATTACTCAAGGAGACCATTTGTGTGAGTGTGTGAGTGTGCAGCCCTGAAGCACAGCCAGGCTGGAAGCCCAGCCCCACTGAAGGACACTATGCCAGAAAACTAGCTTTCCCTTTCCTCGAATTCCCAGGACTTGGCAGGGTTTGTGTTATGCTAAACACTTGTGGGTGGGGAGCCAAGAGTGGAGTGTCCTGTCCCAGGATAGGTGGCTGAGAAGGGTGTGTTTTGGGGGGCAGGATAGATAGGTTTAACCCCACCGGTCACCACCCGTTAGAGCAGCTGAGGTGAGCTGCTTGTGTCTGCTGGAATCCTCAGTTTGCATGGGTGTCATCCAAAGCTGTCCCTCCCTGGGGACCTAGAGACCTGGGCAGCTCCTAACCCTGCCTGGGAGTCAGCCATGCTGTCTCCTGCATGGTACAAACATCTCTGGAAGTTACTGTGCTCTTTGCCATGAAAAAGTCTAGTGCTCTCACTGTGTTAGCATTTTACCACCCACCCTCCATCTTCCTGCTGCGATAACCATGCGGGGTGGTGTCCACCAAACTGAAGAGGGATTTGATGTACTTGACCTGATATCAAGAGGCATTGTACTTTGGGAAGTCGCTTACCTCTCTTGGGCCTAGGTTTCCCGATCTGTAGAAATGAGTAAGAATTTATGTTTTTCCATAAAGCTGCTAAGATGCTCAAATGAGATATTTATGAAAGTGCTTTGTAAACTATATGCTGTAAAAACAGGTTACCTGTTATGTCTTATCTTTGTAGCAATAACAGCAAATAAGTACAAGAAAGAGAGAGAGACAGCAAGAATTACAGCCTGTATGGAAGACGACTCTAAATAATGTAAGTCTTAGAGGAGCCAGCCATCCTAGACCAGATTCCCATAAAAATCAAACCAGGAAAAAATAAAGAGGAGAAGTGAAAGTTCATTGCTGGGAAACCATGTTTTTTTTGGAGCCCCTGTGGGAGAGGTGATTATTTTAGTGCAGGAAGAGAACTATAATTCAGTTTTCCCAATCAGAGCCTTCTGATGCGTTGCCATGATTCATAGGCTATGACTCACTTATTAGAGTTCTCACTAGTGTATTACCACTAGTTTATATTCCTTAAAAAGGAGATAAGATGAAGAAGAGAGATTACATAATTATTTTTATTTCAGCTTATACCTTGGGTTTATCTGACATGATAATTTCACACAAAAAAAGTTTCTCTCTACCTGCAAAGGAAAAAAAATTCTCATTACTTTTTTCAGAAATCACATTTCCAAAATGCTTGTTAACCTCAGTACTTTTGCTGTCACACTTGGTAAACTACTGTGAAGGAAATTAATTTCTTTTGTTATTATTATTATTTTATTTGAGACTGAGTTTCACTCTTGTTACCCAGGCTGGAGTGCAGTGGCGCAATCTCTACTCACTGCAACCTCCACCTCCCAGGTTCAAGTGATTCTCCTGCCTCAGCCTGCCGAGTAGCTGGGATTACGGGTGAACCGCCACCACGCCTGGCTAATTTTTTGTGTTTTTAGGAGAGATGGGATTTCACTATGTAGGCCAGGCTGGTCTTGAACTCCTGACCTTGTGGCCCACCTGCCTTGGCCTCCCAAAGTGCTGGATTACAAGCATGAGCCACCGTGCCCAATTATTATTATTTTTTTTAAGAAACTAGGTCTCGGCCGGGCGCGGTGGC
>NW_012117377.1:6730495-6741709 GCF_000951035.1 Colobus angolensis palliatus | reverse complement strand
CCACCGCGCCCGGCCCAGAAATTTTTCTAAGGTCAGCATAAAAATAAATCGGTGTGAAATACCCCAACCCATAAGATTTATTCACTATCAATAGCCATTCTAAAACACATTTATTAGATATTTTTGAATTATGTTATTGTGAATTATATTTTTTAAAATTAAAAAAATCTACCAGTTCATCAAAACACAAGTAAATAGTCTTTTCTACCACCAACTCATGTCATCAAAAAGATCAATCAAATATAGTATAAACATCAAGCCAGACACACTAAAGTTATTAGAATGGCTGGGTGTGGGGGCTTATGCCTGTGCTTTGGGAGGCTGAGGTGGGAGGATCACTTGAGCCTAGGAGTTTGAGACCAGCCTGGGCAACAGAGGAAGACCCCATCTCTACAAAATACACAAAAATTAGCTGGGCATAGTGGTGTGTGCCTGTGGTCCCAGATACTCAGGAGGCTGAGGTGGGAGGATCCCTTGAGCCTGGAGGTCGAGGCTGCAGTAATTGTGCCATTGCACTCCAGCTTGGGCAACAGGTGAGACCATGTCTCAAAAAAAAAGAAATGAACATTTTCTTTTTTCCACTTCATTGATGTCAAGCTCACATAATCACAAATATTCTAATCTGGGAGATTCAAAACCTGTTGATGATTTGAACGTTATCTAGATTCTATTTAAATATTTCCTGCAGGCTGCAAAGCTACACACTTCCCACGGAATAAAGGCTTTTATGTGCTTTTTGAGTTCAACCACTCTGACTGCATTAGGCCGGGTCTACACTGACTTCATAGGATATTGAAATGATGATAATGACGAATGTATATTATTTACCTGAGTAACCACAGTGGCTTAGGCACTTTGCATGTATGTTATTTATTTATTTATTTTTTGAGACAGAGTCTCGCTCTGTTGCCCATGCTAGAGTGCCATGGTGCAAACCTGGCTGACTGCCACCTCAACCTCCTGGGCTAAAGCAATCTTCCCACCTCATGCTCCCAATTAGCTGAGACTACAGGTGTGCACCACCATGCCTGGCTAATTTTTTTTTTTTTTTTTTTGAGATGGAGTCTCACTCTGTTGCTCAGGCTGGAGTGCAGTGGCACAATCTTGGCTCACTGCAACCTTCACTTCCAGGGTTCCAGTGATTCTCCTGCCTCAGCCTCCCAAGTAGCTGGGATTACAGGTGTGTGCCACTATGCCTGCTAATTTTTGTACTTTTTAGTAGAGATGGGGTTTCACCATATTGGCCAGGCTGATCTTGAACTCCTGACTTCGTGATCTGCCCCCCTCGACCTCCCACAGTGCTGGGATTACAGGTGTGAGCCACAATGCCTGGCCCTGGCTAATTTTTTATTAATACTTTTTTGTAGAGATGGTGTCTCGCTATGTTGCCTAGGCTGGTTTTGAAATCTTGGGCTCAAGAAATCCTTTCGCCTTAGCCTTCCAAAGTGCAAGATTACAGTCATGAGCCACCATGCCCAGCCTCATATACACATTTTAATTCATCCCACAATACTGAGTTTGAGAAAACAGCCTCAAAGAGGTTAAATTATCTACCAATGGTTACTCAGCAAGTAGGCGGCTGAGCCAGAATCCTAAACCATGTCAACCTTTTCCCATCATATGACACAATGCTTAAATAAATGTTCTACCAAATGCAAGGCTAAGCTGAATCTGAAGAATTTTAACAAGGCACTGGATTCAGACCAAAATTTTAATTTGGAGCCCAAATCATTTAGATCAGTTCTCTGCCTTGGTTAACCTAACCAGTGGATGTCTACTTCACTGGGTGCCAGTGGATTTGGGTCTCAAAGAATATGCATTTGAAAAAATTAGGAAGAAAAAAATCCTTTGGACAATATGTCTTTAAAAAATATCAACCAAAACTCCCTTTGGGGCTGTGATTTTCCCACAGAAACAGATAGGAATCGGGTCTTACATCAGTTTCTTGCTGCCCGGAAATTTCAAAGCAACAATGTTCAGAAGGAGACTGAGAAAGCACGACAGCAACAAAAATGGAAGGAACCAATTGACTGCAAGTTTATTGTGTGATGTGACCTCCTCTAGGTCATCTTTTCCTCGATTGATAGCTGTGGCACCTGCTGTGATTGGAATGGGCTCCTGTACTTTTGGCAGTGCAGGTCCCATAGCCAGAGCTCACTGTTGTCCTTTCTGTCAGGAACTTCTCTTGAGGCAAAAGAGATGCCCCTTGAACTAACTGGGCTTTCACGTAATGGAACCTGGACAGGATCCATGATCCAGCTTCCTATCCAGAGATTCTGAGAGGCTGAAGAATTCTAGCCAAGAATACATAAGCTTGTTGGAAGGAATTTAAAGCAATGTTATCTCCTAAGACATTCCACATGCCCACTCCCATCATCCCCAGTAAAATGTAATCCCAGCACTTTGGGAGACTAAAGTGGGCGGATTGGTTGAGGCCAGGAGTTTGAGACCAGCCTGGGCAACATGGTGAAACCCGTCTGCTGAGACCAGCTCAGTTGTGGAGACCCTAGCAGCAGCACTAGAGGAATTAACCTAACCCAGCAGCACTAGAGGAATTAAAGACACGCAGAAATATAGGGTGTGGAGTGGGAAATCAGGGGTCTCACAGCCTCCAGAGCTGAGAGCCCCGAACAGAGATGTACCCACATATTGACAGCAAGCCAGTGATAAGCATTGTTTCTATTGATTATAGATTTACTAAAAGTATTCCTTACGGGAAACAAAGGGATGGGCCGAAACAAAGGGATGGCTCTGGCTAGTTATCTGCAGCAGGAGCATGTCCTTAAGGCACAGATCGCTCATGCTATTGTTTGTGGTTTAAGAACGCCTTTAAGGGGTTTTCCCGCCCTGGGCGGGCCATGTGTTCCTTGCCCTCGTTCTGGTAAACCCACACCCTTCAGCTGGGCATCATGGCCATCACAAACATGTCACAGTGCTGCAGGGATTTTGTTTATGCTCAGTTTTGGGGCCAGTTTATGGCCAGATTTGGGGGCCTGTTCCTAACACCCGTCTCTACTAAAATTATAAAAATTAGCTGGGCATGGTAGTACACACCTGTAATTCCAGCTACTCGGGAGGTTGAGGCAGCAGAATCACTTGAACTCGGGAGGTGGAGGTTGCAGTGAGCCGAGATTGCACCACTGAACTCCAGCCTGGGTGACAGAGTGAGACTCTGTCTCAATAAATAAACAAATAATGATGAATTGAAGCTTAGTATACATTCAGAAAAGGGCATAAATCCCTAATAGATAGTTCAATAAATTCAATAAATTTTTACAAGGTGAACATACCTGTATAACCAACATCAAATCAGGAAATAAGACATTACCAATAACCAGAAGCCCCTTCAAGCCCCTTCTCTTTCTCTCTAGAGCAGACACTCTCCTGATTTTAATTGTTATGGAATATATTAATTTTGCCTGAGTTTATATTTTATATAATTGGAATTCAATGTTGTACCTTGTGCTGGTTAATTTTATTTGCCAATTTGACTGGGCCACAGGGTGCCCAGATGTTTGGTTCAACTGTATTCTGTGTGTCTGTAAGAGTGTGTGTGGATGCGATTAAGGGTTGAATTGGTGGACTGAGTAAAGCAGATTGTGGGCCTAACCAGATCAACAGAAGGCCTAAATATAGCTAAAGGCTGCTCCTCCCAAGAGTCAAAAAATTCCTCCTGCCTGATTGACTGTTTTTCCTGCCTTTGGACTCAGACTAAAACCTCAGCTCTTCCTGGGTCTTGAGCCTACCAAACATTGGATTAAATCTTCATCATCGGCCGGGCGTGGTGGCTGACGCCTGTAATCCCAGCACTTTGGGAGGCAGAGGCGGGTGGATCACTTGAGTTCGTGAGTTCCAGACCAGTGTGGCCAACATGGTGAAACCCTGTCTCTCCTAAAAATACAAAAATTAGCCAGGTGTGGTGGCACATGCCTGTAATGCCAGCTACTTGGGAGGCTGAGGCAGGAGAATCACTTGAACCCAGGAGGCAGAGGTTGCAGTGAGCTGAGATCATGCCATTGTACTCCAGCCTGGGCAACAGAGTGAGGCTCCGTCTCAAAAAAAACCCCAAAAAACCAAAAACAAAAATCACTATCAACTCTCCTGAGTCTCCAGCTTGCCAGCTGCAACTCCTCGACCTCCAAAACTGTGTGAGCCAATTCCTTATAATACATCTCTTCATATATCTATTGCTATGGCTTGAATATTTGTCCCTTCTGAAACTTACATTGAAATTTAACCCCCCAGTGTGGCAGTATTGAGAAGTGGGGACTTTAAGAGGTGATCGGGTCATGAGAACTCTGCCTTCATGAATGGATTAGCCAGATGTGGTGGTGGGCACCTGTAGTCCCAGCTACTTGGGAGGCTGAGGCAGGAGAATTGCTTGAACCTAGGAGGCGGAGGTTGCTGTGAGCCGAGATCGCACCACTGCACTCCAGTCTGGGCGACAAGAGCAAAACTTCATCTAAAAAATAAATAAATACAAATAAAAAAAATTACCCAGTTTTAGGTATTCTGTTATAAGCAACAAAAAATGGACTAAGACATCTATATCTACATCCATTCCCTATTCTGTTTCTCTGGAGAACACTCATACATACCCTGCTTGCTTTTGCATTTTTACTTAATGTAATGAACAAAGTCTGCCTTCATTAACAGACTTGAACTGAGCACCTACAGTATCTGGAGTGCTTACCAAGCATCTGTCATGTCTTGTAAATGAAATGTTTATTTTCTCCAGGATGATAATATTGGTGGAATCAAAGCATCTAGAAGACTATGCATTCCATTTTAAATCTAGTTGAGATGGCATAATTCATACCTTCTCAAATGTGGACAATTACAAATGACTCAACCAGCAGGTGCCAAATTCCACCTATACCCTGAGTATACTTGAAGCAACCACCTAAACCCAAGCTAATAGCCAGATGTATGCTCACTGAATGGATAACTTACCTAACCTTGAGGTGAGTTAAGAATCAAACACACACAGTTTTAAAAAAATGTTTTTGAAGTGGATTTTATTTTATTATTTTATTTTTATTATTATTTTTTTTTGAGATGGAGTCTCACTCTGTCACCCATGCTGGAGCTCAATGGCATGGTCTTGGCTCACTGCAACCTCTGCCTCCTGAGTTCAAGTGATTCTCCTGCCTCAGTCTCCTGAGTAGCTGGGACTACAGGTGCATGCCACCATGCCTGACTAATTTTTGTATTTTCAGTAGAGACAAGGTTTTACTATGTTGGCCAAGCTGGTCTGGAACCCCTGACCTCATGATCTGCCTGCTTTGGCCTCCCAGAGTGCTGGGATTACAGGCATGAGCCGCCACACCCAGCCTGAAGTGGATTTTATGAATAAAGGCTTTGTGGCCACCTGTTACCCTATGGAGTCCGATGTGGCCTTCACTTTAATACTTCCTCAAATAGATAGTAGTGAGATGGGAGAGGCAGGAGAAATATACAGCTGGGGTCAGTGAGCCACCACAAGCATTTCCACACTGGCCAATTGATCAATGATAATCCTCCACAGTGGCCAATTGATCAATCATATATTGGAATAGAATCCAAATGCTAGTCAAGGCCTCCGTGTCCACCTGGCTCCTGTTTGCATCTATCTCAAAACCTCACATTACCCTCCAAAGAAATCTTGGCCCCTTCACTGGTTCCCACCAGAAATCTACCTACACAGCTGGTTTTTGAGTTTTAATAGAATTTTACTGAGGGTTGCCAGGCGCGGTGGCTCCCGCCTATAATCCCAGCACTTGGGGAGGCTGAGGAGGGCGGATCACGAGGTCAGGAGATTGAGACCATCCTGGCCAGCACGGTGAAACCCTGTCTATACTAAAAATACAAAAAAATTAGCCGGGCGTGGTGGCGGGCACCTGTAGTCCCAGCTACCCGGGAGACTGAGGCAGGAAAATGATGTGAACCTGGGAGGCAGAGCTTGCAGTGAGCCGAGATCACGCTGCTGCACTCCAGCCTGGGCGACAGAGCGAGACTCCGTCTCAAAAACAACAACAACAACAACAAACAACTGAGGGTTTGGGGGTAGGGGCATCTCATTTTAATACAATGTACAGCATCCCTGTCTCATTTCTCATTCTTCTTTTGCTTTTCCTTTTTCTCAGAAGCTCCTTAAAGTACTCTCCTGATCTTCTGGCAAATAATTCAGCAAACATCTTTCGTTGCTTGAGAATGCCCTGGGAGGCCTCCTCCTTATCCTCAGTAAGCTTGTCAGTGTGTTTCTTCCAAGCACATATAGCACTTTCCCAAAGAGATCTAACAAAATAAAAACTTTCCTCTTCTCATTATAACTTGAGTGATAACATGATTTCTATTGCTCAGCATTAGTCTAGGCCCAGGGAGATATATAGGAGAATAGAACAGAAGATGATTCCTACCCTCAAGGCATTTAGAGTCCTTGGAGAGATAATTACGAAGCATGAAATAGTTGGAAAATACTTCAGTGCCAGGCTATGTGGTAATGTCCATGCACTGGGGGTTAAGAATAGTGCCAGGTCAGCTCAGCTCAGCCAGGGGAAAACGATCTCCAGGTGGGTGTGTGGAGTGGGTTGAATTTGGTTTGGCTGCCTGGTGGGAGGAGAACCATTCAGGGTAAGGGCACAGCATCCACAAAGTCATGAGCGTGGCAAGAGGGAGTGTGAGTACTGATGAGAAATAAACCTGGTTGGGAGAATGGAGTGAAATTAGGATGCTGAAAGCCAAAGACATGGACTGTGGGACCAGTGATAATGGAGATTCCCCAGCTGGTTCCTTGAGTAGAAAGTGACACACAAAACCACATCAAGAAGCCTTGCCTGACAGCTGTGCGCAGAATACACTGGAGGGGGAAAGTGTACAAGCCCTCAGACTGACGTGTGGATGTTTGGGATTAGGAGGGGCAACGGGAAGGGAGATTAAAAGGTGAATCTGCTGGCTGGGCACGGTGGTTCACGCCTATGATCCCAGCACTTTGGGAGGCCGAGGTGGGCGGATCACCTGAGGTCAGGAGTTCAAGATCATCCTGACCAACATGGAGAAACCCTGTCTCTACTAAAAATACAAAATTTAGCCGGGTGTGGTGGTGCACGCCTGTAATCCCAGCTACTTGGGAGACTGAGGCAAGAGAATCGCTTGAATCTGGGAGGTGGAGGTTGCAGTGAGCCAAGATCGCGCTTATTGCCCTCCAGCCTGGGCAACAAGAGTGAAACTTCATTTCAAAAAAAAAAAGGTGAATCTGCAAAAAACTTAAGCATCACTGATCTCTAACTGGTCACAGGAATGGAGGAAAGGGGGAACGACTTGAGGGAGGCAGCCCCTCTCTGGATTCCAAGCCCTGCTGGGAATCAGAGGGCAGTGGCGGGAGGTGAAGGCTAAAGGTGCTTTTTAGTTTAGATGTTTGTGTGTCCCTCTGCATCCCTCCCTTCCTCTCCCATTGTCATTCTCTCATCTTCTGCGTTAATTCCTACCAGCACATCTATACGTGCCACCACTGGTACAGCCTCCTGAGGCTCTGCTTAGGCAAGGGATGAAGGGTTACCAATGACCCAGCAATAAATGGTAAGTGAATTTGTCTTGCATCATGCCTGCAGGGGAATCTTTCCTAAGTTATTTAGAACCTTGAATTGTTGACTCTAAGGAAGGGCTTCTTAACCTGAGGACTATGGATAGATTGCAAGAGATCCATGGAGTTAGATAGGAAATTCACTAACCTTGAACTGAAATTGAGCATTATTACAAATCCAGGCAATAAACCATGTAGCATTATCAGTCCCAGTGACTTGGTTACCATCAATGGAAATCACAGACATTTTTATATCATGTTATAGTTGTTTCAGAGAGCATGAACTATCTTCTGCACTAACTACTTAGTAATTTTAATAGTGAAACTAGACCTCCCGCTTTATCTTGTTATTGAGTGTGTTAATTTCTCACAAATATATGATTGATCAGAAATTTTAAAAATACTTTGGCCAAGTGAGGTGGCTCACATCTGTAATCCCAGCACATTGGGAGGGCAAGGTGGGAGGATCACTTGAGGCCGGAAGTTTGAGACCAGACTGAACAACACAGTGAGATCCCATTTCTACAAGAACTGAAAAGATTAGCTGGGTGTGATGGCACATGCCTATAATCCTAGCTACTTGGGAGGCTGAGGTGGAAAGATTGATGAAGTGATGATTGCACCACTGCACTCCAGCCTGGACAACAGAGTGAGACCCTGTCTCAAAAAAAGAAAAGAAAAAAAGAAAGAAAAGAGAGAGAGAGAGAAAGAGAAATAAAGAGAGAGAAAGAAAGAAAGAAAATGGGAGGGAGGCAGAGCAAGATGGCTGAATAGAAGCCTAACAATTGTCCTCCCTGCAGGAACATCAAATATCCACACACACACACCTTCATAAGAATCAAAAATAAGGTGAGCAATCACAGTACCTGGTTTTAACTTCCTATTGCTGAAGAAGATACTGAAGAGGGTAGGAAAGATAGTCTTGAATTGCTGACTCCACCCCTCTCCAGTCTCCCAACAGTGGCCATGTGGCACAGAGAGAGCCTGTGTGCTTGGGGGAGGGAGAGCGCAGTGACTAGGGGACTTTGCACTGGAACTCAGTGCTGCCCCCTCAGAGCAGAAAGTAAAACCAGGCAGAACTCAGCCAGCAATGGAGGGAGCATTTCGATCAGCCCTAGCCGAGGGAACTTGCCCATGCCAGTGGTGGAAAGCCGACTTTTGGCAAACCTCGCCACCATGGGCTAAAGTGCTCTGGGATCCTAAATAAAGCTGAAAGGCCGTCTAGTTCACAAGGACTACAACTCCTAGGCAAGTCCTAGTGCTGCACTGGGCTTGGAACCAGTGGACCTGGGGGCACCTGGCCTCCTGAGACACAAGCCTGGGCAGCTAAGGGAGAGCTTGTGCCACTTATCCCCCAGCCTCAGGCAGCACAGTTCACAGCTCTGAAAGAGGCGTCTTCCTCCTGCTTGAGGAGAGGGAACTTAGAAAGCAGCTCCGCCACAGTGGCACAGGGCACCAGGCAGTCATGAGGCCTCCATGCCAGGCCCTAGCTCCTGGACTACGTTTCTAGACATACCCTGGGCCAGAAGGGAACCTGCTGCCTTGATGGGAAGGACCCTGTCCGGGCAGACTGCATCACCTGCCGACTACAGGGCCCTTAGGCCCTGTATAATCAGCAGCAATACCCAGGGAGAACGTCGTGGGCCTTGGGTGAGACTCTGAGATGTGCTGGCTTCAGGCACAACCCAGCACAGTTCTAGCTGTGCTGGCTACAAAGAGAGACTATCTTTGCTTGAGCAAAGGAGAGGGAAGGGTAAAGGGGACTTTGTCAAAACCAGGCAGAACTCAGCCTAGGTACCAGCTCAGCCACAGTGGGGTACAGCACCAAGTGGACTCTTGGGGCCCCTAATTCTAGGCCTTGGCACTTGGATGGCATTGCTGGAGCTGCCCTAGGCCAGAGGGGAGCCCACGTCCACGAAGGATGAGTCCTAGGCCTGGCAGCGTTCTGAAGAGCCCTAGGCCGTAAGTGAACATTGGTGGCAGCCTGGCTGTGCTCCCCCGGGTCCACAGTGGTGGTGGCCATGGGGAGACAATCCTCTGCCTGTGGAGGGGGAGAGAAGAGGGGGAAGGACTTTGTCCTGTAGTTTCAGTGCCAGCTACAGTAGGATCGAACACCAGGAAGATTCCTAAGGTTTCTGGCTCCAGGTCCTGGTTCCCAGATAGCATCTCTGGACCCACCCAGGGCCTGGGGGAACTTGTCACTCTGAGGGGAAGGACACAAGCCTGGCTTCACTGCCTACTGATTGCAGAGCCTTAGAGCCTTGAGCAAACACCGTTAGTAGCTAGGCAGTGGTTACAGCAGGCCACGGGTGGGACCCAGTGCAGTCACCGTGGTGGTGGCCACAGTAGCCAGGCAGTGGTTACAACAGGCCACGGGTGGGACCCAGTGCAGTCACCGTGGTGGTGGCCACAGGGGTGTTGTGTCACCACTTCCCCAGCTCCAGGCAGCTCAGCACAGACAGAGAGAGACTCTGTTTAAGATAAGGAATGAGAACAACAGTCTCTGCATGGTAATCTAGATAATTCTTCCAGATCTTATCCAGCACCACCAAGGCAGTACCTCAGAGAGTAACCACAGTGTTACTGGGCTTGGGGAGACCCTAAGGCAGATATGGCTGGAGTGACCAGAAGCTTAGATCACAACACTCAAGTCCCGTCTAATATGCACAAAGCCTTCCTAAGAAGGGCAGGTACAAAGAAGCCCAGACTGTGAAGATTATAATAAATACTAACTCTTCAATGCCCAATACCAATGAACATCCACAGGCATCACGACCCTGCACGAAAACATGCCCTCAACAAATGAACTAAATAAGGAACCAGAGACCGATTCTGAATAAGCAGAGATATTTGACTTTTTGGACACAGAATTCAAAACGGCTATTTTGAGGAAACTCAAAGAAATTCAAGAGAACACAGAGAAGGGATTCAGATTCTATCAGATAAATTTAACAAATAATTGAAATAATTAAAAAGAATCAAGCAGAGATTCTGGACCGGAAAAATGCAATTGGCATACTAAAGAATGCATTAGAGTCCTTTAATAGCAGAATTCATCAAGCAGAAGAAAGGATTAGTGAGCTCGAACACAGGCTATTTGAAAATATACAGGCAGAGGAAACAAAATTAAAAAAGACTAAAAAACAATGAAGCACACTTAAAAGGACCTAGAAAATAGCTTTGAAAGGGCAAGTCTAAGATTTATTGGCCTTAAAGAGGAGGCAGAGAGAGAGATGGGGTAGAAAGTTAATTCGAAGGGATAAAAACAGAGAACTTCCTAAACCTAGAGAAAGATATCGATATCCAAGTACAAGAAGGTTATAGAACACCAAAGAAGACCACCTCAAGGCATTTAATCACCAAACTCCCAAAGGGTCAAGAATAAAGAAAGGATCCTAAAGGCAGTAAGAGAAAAGAAACAAATAACATACAATGGAGCTCCAATACATCTGGCAGCAGACTTTTTAGTGGAAACCTTACAGGCCAGGAGAGAGTGGCATGACGTATTTAAAGTGCTGAACAGGCTGGATGCAGTGGCTCACGCCTGTAATCCCAGCACTTGGGAGGCCGAGGCAGGCAGATCACCTGAGGTCAGGAGTTAGAGACCAGCCTGACCAACATGGAGAAACCCCATCTCTACTAAAAATACAAAA
>NW_012117377.1:6728349-6729775 GCF_000951035.1 Colobus angolensis palliatus | reverse complement strand
GGATGCAGTGGCTCACGCCTGTAATCCCAGCACTTGGGAGGCTGAGGCAGGCAGATCACCTGAGGTCAGGAGTTAGAGACCAGCCTGACCAACATGGAGAAACCCCATCTCTACTAAAAATACAAAACTAGCTGGCCATGGTGACACATGCCTGTAATCCCAGCTACTTGGAAAGCTGAGGCAGGAGAATCGCTTGAACCTGGGAGGCGGAGGTTGTAGTGAGTCGAGATCAAGCCATTGCACTCCAGCCTGGGCAACAAGAGTGAAACTCCGTCTCAGAAAATAAAAATAAAAATAAAGTGCTGAAGGATAAAAGACTTTTATCCTAGAATAGTATATCTGATGAAAATATCCTTCAAACGTGAAGGAGAAATAAAGATATGCCCAGACAAGCAAAGGCTGAGTGATTTTATCAACATCAAACCTATCCTACAAGGAACGCTAAAGGGAGTCCTTTAATCTGAAAGAAAAGGATGTTAATGAGCAATAAGCAATAATCTGAAGGTACAAAACTCACTGAAAAATGGAATAGTACAACACTGAGACTGTGGTGTGTAAAGTTCTCATATCTTAAATAGAAATACTAAAAGATGAACAAAAACAATAACTACTTTTCAAGATGTAGACTGCACAATCAGATGTAAATAGAAACAATAAAAAGTCGAAAAGCAAGGAGACAGAGTTAAAGGGTAACGTTTTTTATTAGTTTTCTTTTTGCTTGTTTGTTTATGCAACCAATGTTGTTATCAGTTTAAAATAATGGGTTATAAGATAGTATATGCAAGCCTCATGGTAACCTCAAATCAAAAAGCCAGCTGGGCATGGTGGTTCAAGCCTGTAATCTCAGCACTTTGAGAGACCAATGTGGGCAGATTGCTTGTGCCCAGGAGTTTGAGGCCAGCTTGGGCAACATGGCAAAACCCCATCTCTACAAAAAATACAAAAATTAGCTGGGAATGGTGGCCTGCACCCCAGCTCCTTGGGAAAATGAGGTGAGTGGATCACTTGAGCCTAGGAGTATGAGGTTGCTGTGAGCTCTGCACCACTGTACTCCAGCTGGAGTGACAGAATGAGGCAGAGGCAGAAGGATGGCTTGAGCCCAGGAACTTGAGACCAGCCAGGGCAACATACTGAGACCCTGTTTACACACACACCCACACACACAAAAGTCAAAAACACTAAGCGGAGCATGATGGCACATGTCTGTAGTCCCAGATCATTGAGGGTCTGAGATGGGAGTATTGCTTGAGCCTGGGAGGTTGAGGCTGCAGTGAGCCATGAGTGTGTCAATACACTCCATCCTGGGCAACAAAGTGAGACTGTATCAAAAAAACAAAACAAAACAAACAAAAAACAGAAATAAATAAAATTGAAATGAAGAAAACAATACAAAAGATCCATGAAATGAAAAGCTTTTTTTTTTTTT
>NW_012117377.1:6726909-6727396 GCF_000951035.1 Colobus angolensis palliatus | reverse complement strand
AAAAAAAAAAAACCTAGCAAACTGAATTCAATAACAAATTTTTAAAAATTAGCCAGGTGTGGTGGCGCACACCTGTAGCCCCAGCTACTTAGGAGGCTGAGGCAGGAGGATCACTTGGGCCCAGGAGGTGGAGGTTGCAGTGAGCCAAGATTGTGCCACTGCACTCCAGCCTGGGTGACAGAGTGATACTCTGTTTCTAAAAGAAAAAGAAACAAAATGGATTAAATATTTATATTTTAGACCTCAAACTATGAAACTGCTACAAGAAAACCATGGGGAAACTCTCTAGGACATTGAACTTGGCAAAGAAAACAATCAAGAAAGTGAAGAGACAATCTACCAAATGGGAGAAAATGTTTGCAGATTATCCATCTAACAAGGGATTAATAACCACAAAAATTAGCTGGGTGTGGTAGTGGGCGTCTGTAGTCCCAACTGCTCGGGAGGCTGAGGCAGGAGAATCGCTTGAACCTGAGAGACAGAGGTT
>NW_012117377.1:6724360-6725624 GCF_000951035.1 Colobus angolensis palliatus | reverse complement strand
AAAAAAAAAAAAAAAAGAATGGCAAACAGGCATATGAAAAGGTGCTCAACATCATTGTTCATCAGAGATATCCAAATTAGCACTACAATGAGATATCTCATCCCAGTTACAGAAGCTTTTATCCAAAAGATAGACAATAACACACGCTGGCAAGGGTGTGGAGAAAAGGGAACCCTCAAACACTATTGGTGGGAATGTAAATTAGCACAACCACTATGGAGAACTGTGTGGAGGCTCCTCAAAAAAACAAAATACAGCTGCCACACAATCCAGCAAACCCAGTGCTAGGTATACACACAAAAGAAAGGAATTCAGTATATCGAAGAAATATCCACTCCCATGTTTATTGCATCAGTTATTCACAATTGCCAAGATTCAGAAGCAAACCAAGATTCAGAAGCAACCATCCATCAACAGATGAATGGATAAAGAAAATGTGGTACATATACTCAGTGGGGTATATGTACTTGAAAAAGAATGAGCCATGAAAAAGAATGAGGATCCTGTCATTTCAACAACATGGATGGAGCTGGAGGTAATTATGTTCAGTGAAATAAGACAGGGACAGAAAGACAAACTTCACATATTCTCAGTCATTTGTGAGAGAGAGAAATTAAAACAATTGAATTCATGGAGATAGAGAGTAGAAGGATGGTTACCAGAGGCTGGTGGAAAGGTGGGGATGGTTAATGGGTACAAAAATAATAGAAAGAATGAATAAGATCTAGTATTTGATAGCACAACAGGGTGACTATAGTCAATAATAATTTAAAAATACTAAGAGGGTATTTTGCATTTAAAAATAACTAAAATTAGGGTATCTAATCCCAGCACTTTGGGAGGCTGAGGCAGTTGAATCACTTGAGGCCAAGAGTTTGAGACCAGCCTGGTCAACATAGTGAAACCTCATCTCTATTAAAAATATAAAAATTAGCCAGTTGTGGTGGCATGCGCCTGTAATCCCAGCTATTTGGGAGGCTGAGGCATGAGAATTACTTGAACCTGGGAGGTGGAGGTTGCAGTGAGCTGAGATCATGCCACAGCACTCCAGCCTGGGTGACAGAGTGAGACTCTGTCTCAAAAAAGAAAGAAAGAAAAGAGAGAGAGAGAGAGGAAGGAAGGGAGGGAGGGTATAATTAGATTGTTTTTAACACAAAGGGATACCCCATTTACCCCGATGTGATTATTACGCATTGCGTGCCTGTCCCAAAATATCTCATGCATTCCATAAATATATACACATACTATGTGCCCACAAAAAAAA
>NW_012117377.1:6720573-6723100 GCF_000951035.1 Colobus angolensis palliatus | reverse complement strand
AATCATAATAATTCTCCTTTCCTCCAATATTAAGAGTCCTCCCTTTATATAGGGTTATGTGCTGGGTGCTAGTCTATTACGATGGGCCTCAGTTTCCTCATGAACTCATAATAATACCTCACTTCTCACTGCACTTCACAAAGTACTTTCATACCTCCCGTTTAATTCTCACCCCTTGAAGCTGACATCATAACAATCTTGGTTTTACAAATGAAGACACTGAGATTCAGTACGGAAAGAGACATTCTCCTAGCGAGTGTCAGAGCCTGGGCGTGAAAACAAGTCCTCCGCGGCTGCTTCTGTGGGCGTGGGGACGCCCCCCGACCCGCCGCTGGAGCCAGTTTCCCTGCCGGATGCCCGCTGTGACCCGTGGCATGCCCTGGCGTGGAGGCTGGTTGGATGGGTGTGGCTTGTGGCCTCACCAGGGCCCTAGCTTCCCTAGTGAGCCCCGTGAGACCGGCCCCAGGGTCACACGTGACGGTAACAATCGACATCTGGCAACTTGGAACAGCTCGTGGAGTGTGTCCTCACCTATGCTCCGGAGACTGGCTCTCTTCATCAGCTACGTGGCAAGAAATCCTCAAGACGCACTGTGAAGCCCCATCCCACAGCAGCGCACGCGGGCACCTGAGGGTCTGGGGCGGCAGCCCGGGCCTCTGGAGGGGCGCACCACGGGGGACAGGCCACATTTCTCAGGCCCTACAGCAGCCAGGGGCAAATATCCTATAGGACCGCCCAGTTCCTTTTGCTTCTCAGGTTATCTTCTTCTTCTGCTGTTTTCTTTTTGTTTTGAGACTGAGTTTCACTCTTGTTACCCAGGCTGGAGTGCAGTGGTGTGATCTCGGCTCACTGCAACCTCCGCCTCCCGAGTTCAAGCGATTCTCCTGCCTCATCCTCCTGAGTAGCTGGGATTACAGGCGCCACCACGCCCGGCTAATTTTGTATTTTTAGTAGAGATGAGGTTTCACCTTGTTGGCCAGGCTGGTCTCAAACTCCTGACTGAAGTGATTGGCCCACGTTACCTCCCAAAGTGCTGGGATTTCAGGTGTGAGCCACCGTGTCCAGCCTGCATCTTAGGAGTGTCTCACTCTTGTTGCCCAGGCTGGAGTGCAGTGGCACATTCTTGGCTCACTGCAATCTCTGCCTCCTGGGTTCAAGTGATTCTCCTGCCTCAGCCTCCTAGGAGCTGGGATTACAGGCCCCCACCCTCAGTCCCAGTTAATTTTTTGTATTTTTAGTAGAGGCAGGTTTCACCATGTTGGCCAGGCTGGTCTCAAACTCCTGACCTCAGGTAATCCTCCCGCCTTGGCCTCCCAAAGTGCTAGGATTACAGGTGTGAGCCACCATGCCTGACCCTCAGGGAACCTTCTAATTGCAGTTTATTTCCCTGAATTCTGACCTCTCAGTGGTTGACTTCTGCAGATGGATTATCTCTGTCAATGTTGCTGGAGTGGAAGGTAATGTTGCGTTTAAGGAGACTCCCACGTAAAGTGTCCGGCTGTGAGATGGAGGCCGTCACGTTGCATGGAAATATGAACGCTTTGCATTCCTTATAGAAATTCCAGGTACCAACCCCACACTTTTTTGTGGAAACAATTCTTGTGGTAGTTTTAAAATCTGAATGTCAAAGAAAACCAAGTCTTATTTTTTCAGCTTCTCAGCAGCTTCCTGCCTGAAAAGACGCAGTGCTAATGATTTAATTTGCAGACCTTGAGGAATGTTCCAGTTACAAAGGGTGTTAAGTATTCTACTATGAAGAGGTAAAAATTTAAAAATCTATTTGTGCTACTTTCCAGAAATGTTTTTAAAAGTGCAACCTGAGAACTTGTGCTGTTTCTGTCTCTGAGATACCAGGTGAGCAATTCATACTTAATAGATTTTGTCACAGAGATTTTCTCTGTTGCAAATGCTTTTGTAGGCTGGGAAAGCTAAAAATAGAGCTGAAGATAACATTCATCACCTAAAATATACATAATTCTAAAGGTCCGCTGGGTACAGTGATTTCAGGGCTGGCAATTCTCTGCTGAATGCCGGCTGTTTTGATAAGCCTCTAGATCGTTCACGTGACAATACCGCTCGGCACTTAGCACTGTTGGACATTTAAATTCACATGATCTGGTGATTGAGGCGATGTTATGTGTGGTACTCCTCAGGGAGGACGCGGTTCTCATTCATAGGGTGTAAGCAACCTTGGATTGGAGAAATTCAAGTTCCAGTTGGATTTTCTAGTGAGTTCCCAAATGACCTTGAGAAACTGGTTCACATGCGAGCTGAAAAATCTTAGTCTCAGCTGGGCATGGTGGCTCACACCTGTAACACCAAGCACTTTGGCAGGCTGAGGTGGGAGGACCACTTGAGCCCAGGAGTTCCAGACCAGCCTGGGCAATATAGTGAGACCTCATCTCTTTAAAAAAAAAAAAAAAATTTTTTTTTTTTTAATTAGCAGGGCATAGTAGTATGCACCTGTAGTCCCAGCTATTCGGGAGGCTGAGGCAGGAGTATCGCTTGAACCCAGCGGCGGGGGAGG
>NW_012117377.1:6718828-6720523 GCF_000951035.1 Colobus angolensis palliatus | reverse complement strand
TTTTTTTAATTAGCAGGGCATAGTAGTATGCACCTGTAGTCCCAGCTACTTGGGCAGCAGCTGAGGGGGGAGGACTGCATGAGCCCAGGAGTTTGAGATTTCAGTGAGCTATGATTATGCCACTGCACTCCAGCCTAGGAGAGAGAATGAGATCTTGTCTCAAAAAAAAATCATAGTCTGTTCTGTTCAATAAAATGAATATTTCATATTTCTTGCTTGAAGCAGTGTGCGTGTGTTGAAGGGATAGATACCTCTGCATTTTACATATAACCCACCACATCTATACAGCTTGGGTACAGTGGCAGGCACAATGGTGGGCACAACGGTGCCTTCACCCGGGAATCAACACAACTTTCCAGCTCCTGCACCCACACCTACCTAGCCAGAATCTCTGTCCCTATTCCAAGCTCCGGGGTGACAACATTTTTTCTTTTTTTAAAATCTTTTTTTAAAAAAAATAGAGACAGGGTCTCACTATGTTGCCCAGGCTGGTCTCAAACTCCTGGCCTCAAGCAGTCCTCCCATCTTGACCTCCCAAAGTGCTGGGATTACAGGCAGAAGCTACCAAGCCTGGCCTGGGGGACAGAATTTCTCTGACGCAGTTTGGGTTCTACCTTCTGGCCTGAGAGGAGGGGGGTCATTTAATAGGGAGGCTGAAGGCCTGGGGCAGTTCTAGGGGGATGAACAGGCACCGAGCTGCAAAAGGAAGCCATGACTAGGCTGCCTCTTCCAAAATCCACCATCCAGCCCCATCTCCATTGGTGGGAAAGTTCTGAAAACCTGGTTCTAACATTTTAGCTGCCGTTATCTAAACCACAGAGATTGAAGCTTTTCTTTCTTTTCAGATACAACATTACTTACCCACATATTTTTTTCTGAGGCTGTGTTGACTGTTGAGTGTTCAGTAAGGAATGTGTTGACTGAAATAAATGTGTTGGGCTTTTCTTAAATAAAACATTTGCCAAAATAAATGCAGCCTTTGGCCCAAGTCCCTTTTGAACAAAGCAGAGACTGGAGCGAACCACTTATCCTAGCCATGGAGGGCTCAGCCCCAGTTTATTTCAATCACCTGGATTTTCTGCCCAGCAACCTCAGGCCTCAGGGTGGGACCCCTTCAGCGCACACCTCAAGAACTTTGAGATTTTGCCGACAGACTCACACGGCGCATTGCCCGAATTCTCCACTTGACTTCGACAGAAAAGGCTCTGGCCTAGTTATCCACAAAAGGCACCAAGGGCCTTGGTGTTGTGTGGGCTGTGTCACCGCCTGCTTTGCTGCTTCGTAGTCACAGCTATACCAAGAGCCTCACAGCTGTCCTTGGACTAGAGTGGCCTAGCCTTGCAGCCTACATCTTTCTCCCAGGCTGGATGCTTCCTGCCCTTGAACATCAGACTCCGAGTTCTTCAGTTTTGTGACTCGGACTGGCTTCCTTGTTCCTCAGCCTGCAGATGGCCTATTGTGGGACCTTGTGATCATGTGAGTTAATACTTAATAAGCTCCTCTTTATATAGATATATATTTATATTTACAAATACAACTTATAGTAGCAGAGGCCTATATCACAACATATCTGACCAAATAGCCTATGATTGTCCTCAATAAAATGTGAAAAGAGACACCAGCCTACACCTTTCTCCCGCGCTGGATGCTCCCTGCTCTCAAACATTGGACTCCAAGTTCTTCAGTTTGAGAACT
>NW_012117377.1:6714692-6718108 GCF_000951035.1 Colobus angolensis palliatus | reverse complement strand
TCTATTTACATATATATATATATATATGGTGTGTGTGTGTGTATATATCCTGTTAGTTCTGTCCCTCTTCAGAACCCTAATACAGTGGCATGTAATACCAAGTCCGTATTCAGACTTCCCATTTCACAGCCAATTTATCTAAATCAGTAAACTGACAGGGCCCACTTGTTGTATTGGTTGTTATGACCTCAGAGTTCTGGGAGGAGAACTCAGGGCAAAGGGCAGAGGCAGTGGAGGGCGGCTCTGTCTTCCCAGCCTCCTCCCCTCTGAATTTTCTCTTTCTTTCAGAAACTCTCTCTAGATTTGCTCCCATTACCTTATCTGGATACGAGCTGTACAGTTTGCATTTAAAACTTTGTCCCTATAACGAACTTTGGGGACTTGGGGAAGGGGGAGGTGAGGAGGGGGTTGAGGGATAAGAGACACACATTGGGTTCAGGGTACACTGCTCAGGTGCAGAGGGACCAGCATCTCAGAATTCACTGGAGAACTCATCCATGTAACCCAAAACCCACCTGTACCCCCCGAACTATTGAAATTTTCTAAATAATACTGTTAAAAAGATGACCCGGCACGGTGGCTCACGCCTGTAATCCCAGCACTTTGGGAGGCCAAGGTGGGCAGACCACCATAGGTCAGGAGTTCAAGGCCAGCCTCATCAATATGGTGAAACCCCGTCTCTACTAAGAATACAAAATTAGCCAGGTGTGGTGGTAGACACTTGTAATCCCAGCTCCTCGGGAGGCTGAAGTAGGAGAATTGCTTGAAACTGGGAGGTGGAGATTGCAGTGAGCTGAGATCACACCACTGCACTCCAGCCTGGGCAACAGAGCAAGACTCTGTCAAAAAAAAAAAGAAAGGAAGAAAAGAAGAAAGGAAGAGAAAGAACTGTCCCAGTGACTATAAAAAAAATCCCTTTGTATATCTTATTAATCACAAAGATAGTAGACTGCCATCATCTAAGAGAATTACAAAGGCAAAAAAAAAATTGAACAAGCCACAGAAAGAACTCAGAGTATACAACACTATGTTTACAAACTGGAGGTTCATGATCTACAATAGCTGGTGTGATTAGCAAGCAACAGAGCCTGTTCCTTTGCACTCCCTGGTTAAAGGGAACTATTTTCTGTTCCCAGGAACCTGGTGCAGCTTCATCTGGGTCCCTTCTCTTCCAGCTCCCTATCTCCACATGCCCAGGGCCTTCCTATTTCCCAACACATGACAGCATCTAATTGTGCATCTAATCCTTCCCTAAGAACAGTATCAAAGCCTCTCATGAAAATCCCACATCTGGCCGGGCGCCGTGGCTCCCGCCTGTTAATCCCAGCACTTTGGGAGGCCGAGGCGGGCGAATCATGAGGTCAGGAGTTTGAGACCAGCCTGGCCAACATGGTGAAAGCCCGTCTCTACTAAAAATACAAAAAATTAGCTGGGGGTCGTGGCGGGCGCCTGTAGTCCCAGCTACTCAGAAGGCCAAGGCAGGAGAATCGCTTGAACACAGGAGGTGAAGGTTGTAGTGAGATGGTGCCACTGCACTCCAGCCTGGGCAACAGAGTGAGACGCCATCTTAAAAAAAAAAAACAAACAAAACAAAACCCAAAAACAAACAAAAATCCCATATCTGTGCCTGACTGAAATCTTCCAGACCTCCTTCTACCTACCCCTGCCTGGTGGTTTCTAGTTGTCCATCCAGGAGGGCAAGTCAAATTCCCAGTTCATCCACAAGGCAGGGTTCTAGCCACAAGCCTTTCCGGGCTAGCCTGTCACCTCTGCTCAGCTGTAGAGAATTAAGTGGCAATTGGTTGTTTAGTGTCCTCACTTGTGAAATGGGAGTTTCTTTCTACCTATCTCATAGGCCTGTTGTGAGGCTGAAATGAGATCATGTACGCAATGCCCTTACATTACTTAAAACCACAAGAGTTGGCCGGGTGTGGTGGCTCACGCCTGTAATGCCAGCACTTTGGGAGGCCAAGGCAGGTGGATCATGAGGTCAGGAGATTAAGACCAGCCTGGCCAACATGGTGAAACCCCACCTCTACTAAAATACAAAAAGTTAGCAAGGCGTGGTGGCGGGCACCTGTAGTCCCTGCTACTCCAGAGGCTGAGGCAGGGGAATCGCTTGAACCTGGGAAGCAGAGGTTGCAGTGAGCCGAGATCGTACCACTGCACTCCAGCCTGGGGGACAGGAGCGAGATTTCGTCTCAAAAAATAAAACAAAAAAACCACCAAGAGTTAATGAATGGAAGTGATGATGGTGGTTGTGGTGGTGGTAATTCTAACGATGCTGACTCAAGAATATGTCTCCCCTCTTCCTCATTCATCCACCCACCACCTGTGATCTTACAGGGAGGTAATCCTGTAAAGGTCTACATTATAACAATAGAAACATACTTAATGTAAGGAGGTGCAAAAGAATCCTTCTTAGGTAGAAATATGTATCTCTACAAAAATATCAAGCATGCTTCAGGGAAGTAAAATCCTGAAGTCAGCCTACAAGTGTCAAAAAAAATTCGTAGAAAGGGAAAACTCCTTTGCCATGAACAAGGGAGAAGGACTAGTTTTATTTTAATCCTGAAAGAGGAGGAAGTTGGTGGCCAGGCGCAGTGGCTCACACCTTCAATCCCAATGCTTTGGGAGTCTGAGGCAGGAGGATCACTTGAGCCCAGGAGTTTGAGACCAGCCTGGACAACATAGTGAGCCCTGTCGCTACAAAAAATAAAAAATAAACCAGTCTGGGCAACATAGTGAGACCCCTTCTCTACAAAAAATAAAAAATAAAACATTGGCCATGAACGGTAGCTCATGCCTGTAATCCCAGCATTTTGGAAGGCCGAGGCAGGCAGATCACGAGGTCAGGAGTTTGAGACTAGCCTGGCCAACATGGTGAAACCCCATGTCTACTAAAAATACAAAAATTAGCCAGGCATTGTGGTGTGTGCCTGTAGTCCCAGCTACTTGGGAGGCTGAGGCAGGAGAATCGCTTGAACCTGGGAGGCAGAAGTTATAGTGAGCCAAGATCACGCCATTGCACTCCAGCCTGGGTGACAGAGCGAGACCCTGTCTCAAAAAAAAAAACAAGTTAGCCAGGTGTGGTGGTATGCACCTGTAGTCCTAGCTACTTGACATGCTGAGGCAGGAGGATCACTTGAGCCCAGGAGTTTAAGGCTGCAGTGAGCTAGGATTGCACCACTGCACTCCAGCCTGGGTGACAGAGCATGACCTCATCTCTTTAAAAAATGGAGATAAGAGACCGGGTGCAGGGGCTTATGCCCCTAATCCTAGCACTTTGGGAGGCTGAGGCGGGTGGATCATGAGGTCAGCAGTTTGAGACCAGCATGGCCAACATGGTGAAACCCTATCTCTATTAAAAATACAAAAATTAGCTGGGCGTGGTGGCGGGCCCCTGTAATTCCAGC
>NW_012117377.1:6703404-6713518 GCF_000951035.1 Colobus angolensis palliatus | reverse complement strand
AAAACGGAAAAAGAAAGGGGAATTAGGAGACAAAAGATTCATCACAATCTCAGAGGGAATACTTTAGTTTTCCACAGGCCCTGGATTTGGGAGGCTTCCAAGCAAAGACCCTGTCCCCTGTCTACACTAACATTTGTAACATTTCAGTAGCCTTGACATACCGATGAAAGGATCTACCTGCACACAGTAAAGGAGACAGAATCTGGTTCCTTCACAGTCGTCATTATCACAGCATATGAACATTCAACGCTGTAGTTACCCAATGTCCTTGGATATAGAATTTACTTTCCTATAATGGGAGCAAGGCCTTTCCTAGGATGCATTTATTTCATCAAAAGTTTATTTCAAAATATCTGGAGAAAACATTTGGTTCTCGTAATAAAGGACAATTTTGAAATGTTGACCTTGCAAAGTCGATATATTAGAATGGAGTCAATATCTAAACACAATCTAAACACAATGTATTTTGTTCCAATTCCACAGCCGACTTTTGGCCCAGTCACCCGGGTGGTGGCAGATGTCGCTGTGGGTGATCTCATTCTCTCACTTCATGTCTCTGCTTACAAATGTGTCCCCATTCACATATAGGGATGTCACTGACCCCACCTTGCTGGGGCTGAGCACCAGCTTGATCTCCTCATCCCAGGGCGTGGCTGGCACTGCTCCATCCGCACCTGGCCATATGTCAGCAGGTATCTGAGACAGGGGCAGAGGTGAGCAAGGCAGAGGTGAAGAAGGTGACATGGGTCCCCTTGGCACCGTGCTGTCTCATACAGAGCTCGCTGACCTTTTGCCGTCCATACCACACACAAAAACAGAAGCCATCTGTTCCCTTCTAGGGTACATCTTCGCATCCCGAGTTTTCCTGGGAGAGTTTCCAGGAGTTTGAGCTCGCCCAGCAAGTCATTACCTCTAGGCTTTCAGAAGCGAAGGCACTGCTGGGGCTCATGTATGAGAACCCACACAGGCTGGGGAGTGTTTGGAGCAGATGTGAGCAGGGCAAAAACGGAGGGGATTCCACGGCGGCGGCAGCCACCCATGATCGAGCACGGGCTTGGTGCCAGGCGCGGTCTTCAGCCCTCACGTGTCCCGTCTCATTCACTCCTCACAGTGACACCATAAGAACGGCAGGAATAGGAACCCCGTGTTCTGATGGGACAGCTGGGGTTTAGAGCGGGTCCATCACTCACACAAGGCCATACTGCTCATTCAGAATCGGGTCTGTATGACCCAAAGCTTAGTTCTCAGTTGTACTATTCTGCCTTTTTTTTGTTTTGTTTTCCTGGATTTGGGGTACCATGAGCTGTGGCCAAATCTGCTGCCGCTTCTTTAGAATCCTGGGGAGGAGGAATGGAAGTTCTCACAGCACGCTGTTTTATAGGGTGAACTCTTCTCCGTTTTGGAGACTCCGGGTCTCCGTGCTGTGCTGAGTTCCTGAGCTAGGATGGGGTGGCCTGAGACGAGGCCGCCGCTGCTCAGGGTTAGGGAACGTGGAGAGCTCTCCAGCTTCTGGGCAGCTCTTGGTTCAGGAGATCTTCTGAGGGATGTGCAGGAAACCGCACCCCGCCAAGTGCCTTACTGGGGAGGGGCTCTCCGGCTCTCCTCACGGCCCTGGTAGGGTAACAACTGAACATACAGGGTGCTCAGTTCAATTGGAATTTCAGGTAAACAAATACTTTTTAAGTATGCTGGCCGGGAGCAATGGCTCACGCCTGTAATCCCAGCACTTGGGAGGCCAAGGGAGGTGGAGCACTTGAGGCCAGGAGTTCAAGACCAGCCTGGTCAACATGGTAAAACCCCGTCTCTACCAAAAATACAAAAAGTAGCCAGTTGTGGTGGTGCACGCCTGTAGTCTCAGCTACTCGGAGGCTGAGGCACAAGAGTCACTTGAACCCAGGAGGCAGAGGTTGCAGTGAGTCAAGATGGTGCCACTGCACTCCAGCCTGGGCAACAGAGTGAGCCCTTGTCTCAAAAAAATTATATATACATATATATATACACACACACACACATACACACATGTCTGTGCAACATCATTTAGGACTTACTTATATTAGAACATTATTTCTTGTTTATCTAACATTGAACTTCAGCAGGGCATCCTGTATTTTACCTGCAAGCCCAGACCCGGAGTGCTCTGAGACTAGCCTGAGCAGCTGTGGATGGCAACAGGTGTCTGAAAATTCACATCTCTAAGCCAGACCTGAGGATCTGTCTGCGGCTGCCCCAACCTTCACTAGGGGACCCTGGGTGGCCTGAGAGCATCTGCAGATGCACAGGCCTGGCAGGAGCTACACAGAGACAATCATAGAAGGGCATCTTTGCATGGAGGAGGCTGGGTGCTGGGCTGCTGAGGAGGTGCCTCCTGGTGCCGTGAGGATGGAATGACCTAGCAATAAGAGAGACAAAATGAAATGCAGTTAAATGCCAGTCTGTCAGTGTATTAATCTGCGGAAGCCCCCATAACAAAGTACCACAAATAGGTGCCTTAAACAATTGACATTTATTTTCTCATAATTCTGGAGGCTGGAAGTCCAGTGTCAAGATGCCAGCAGGGTTGTTTTCTTCCGAAGCTTCTCTCCTTGGCTTGTAGATGGCTGCCTTCTTGCTACATCCTCACCTGGTTGTCCCTCTGTGAGTGCTGTCTCTGTCGCCCACGCTGGAGTGCAGTGGTGTGATCTCAGCTCACTGCAACCTCTGCCTCCCAGGTTCAAGCCATCCTCCTGCCTCAGCCTCTGGAGTAGCTGGGACTACAGGCATACACGACCATGTCTGGCTAATTTTGTATTTTTAGTACAGATGGGGTTTCACCATGTTGGCCAGGCTGGTCTCCAATTCCTGACCTCAAGTGATCCACCAGCCTCAGCCTCCCGAAGTGCTGGAATTACAGGCGTGGGCCCCTGTGCCTGGCCCTAATCCCCTCTTCTTATGAGGACAGCAGTAGTATTGGATTGGGGAACACCCTTACGATCTCATTTTAACTTAATTATCTCTTTCAAGACCCTATCTCAAAATATAGCCCCATTCTGAGGCTTTGGGGGTTACTATTTCAACATATGAATTGGCGAAGGAGGTGCACAGTTCAGCCCATTACAGCCAGAGAAAGGTTCAGGAAACGTGTGGAGTGGTTTGTGAAAGGGAATAGTGCCCTGGGGACCTGGTTCATACCCACAGAGGCCACAGAAGCCAGGCTTGAATTGCAGTAGAAGGTGAGTCTGGATTTAATTTGATCAGCCTGTGATACTCTGGGAGGATGGGGTCATGGGAGGCTTGTGAGAAGCTGCAAGACCGTTTTCTACCTGACTCCTACCTTCCTGAGAGGATGGCACGAGATCATTTCCCATCACTTCTCAGGTTTAAGAAAGAAAAAGAAACTTTTAATCTGAGGAATGTGAGCACCTTTAAAAGATCAGGCCCAGAGAAACATTTAAAATGTGGCAGAAGTTGCCTCTCACTCCTCCTTGAGCTAAATAATTTCCTCTTGAAGCCACTTGCTATGTGGGCTCTAGATTCACTGATGCCAAGTAGCCATAAAATGCCCTACACTGGCACCCTCCCTCAAATGCTATAGCTCAGCAACGTAGAGCCAATCAGCATCCAGTGTCATCCCCGCCCTCCGTGATTCCTGGCAGACAACCTTGTATCAGCCCACTCCTTGTGCCTTTTGCCTTTAAAAACCTACTTGTGAAAAAAACACAAACACAAAGAAAACTAAAAAAGGAGAAAAACAAAGAAAGAAGAAAGAAAAATTAAAAACTAAATTAAAAAGATAAAAACAACCACAAAACAGTGTAGTCTGCGCTCGGTGGCTCACCCCTGTCCTCCCAGCACTTGGGGAGGCCGTGGCGGGCAGATCTCTTGAGGTCAGGAGTTCAAGACCAACCTGGTCAACATGGTGAAGCCCCATGTCTACTAAAAATACAAAAACTGGCCGGGCCTGGTGGCGCACTCCTGTAATCCCAGCTACTTGGGAGGCTGAGGCACGATAATCGCTTGAACTGAACCCGGGAGACGGAGGTTGCAGTGAGCAAAGATCATGCTGCCGCATTCCAGCCAGGGCAACAGAGCGAGACTCTGTCTCAAAACAACAACAACGACAACAACAACAATATAAATAAATAATAAATAAAAGCCTGCTTGTAACAAGGCCTAATGGTGCGCTCCCCAAGGCAGCCTGGAAGTATGTCCCGGGCAGCTCTATTTTATGCCTCAGCCCTCTCCTTTTAGTTCAACAGGTTCTGGTGATGTATGGGCCTTCCTCCCTTTCCCTCCCTCACGGAGGGCACAGTTGCAGGTGGTAAACTAGTGGCCGCATGGCAGTAGCTCTCCAGCAACAGCATGTCCCACTACTGGCACTGCCGTCACCTGACCCCTTTTGCTTCAGCATTGCCTGGTGTGAGGGCCATAGGGAGCTAGCATCTTTGCCTGCTTTTCCTTTCACCGTCTATATAAGTAATAACCTGAGTTAGGGCTTGTAGTTTCTACCCTCCGAATCTATCTGTAGGCCTGGCCTTGTGCCTTATACCAGGAGGCTGGAAGTGTCGACAGCCTACATACATAGAAGGAGGAAGCACCCAGTGGAGAAGAGAGAAGGAGCAAAAAAATAAAAAGCAATTCTTTCTTTTCTTTTCTTTCCTCTCCTCTCTTTCCTCTCTTTCTTCTCTTTCTCTCTTTCTTTCTTTCTTTTGACGGAGTCTCGCTCTGTCGCCCAGGAGGGAGTGCAGTGGTGCGATCTTGGCTCACTGCAATCTCTGCTTCCTGGGTTCTAGCAATTCTCCTGCCTCAGCCTCCCGAGTAGCTGGGATTACAGGCGCCCACCACAACGCCTGGCTAATTTTTGTATTTTTAGTAGAGATGTAGTTACGCCATGTTGGCCAGGCTGGTTTCGAACGCCTCACCTCAGGTGATCCACCCACCTCAGCCTCTCAAAGTGCTGGGATTACAGGCATGAGCCACCGCGCCCTGCCACATACAATAATTCTTTTTTTTTTTTTTGAGAGGGAGTGTCACTCTGTGGCCCAGGCTGGAGTGCAGTGGTGCGATCTCGGCTTTGGCTCACTGCAAGCTCCGCCTCCCGGGTTCACGCCATTCTCCTGCCCCAGCCTCCTGAGTAGCTGGGACTACAGGGGCCCTCCACCACGCCCGGCTAATCTTTTGTATTTTTAGTAGAGACGGAGTTTCACCGTTTTAGCCAAGATGGTCTTGATCTCCTGACCTTGTGATCCGCCAATCTCGGCCTCCCAAAGTGCTGGGATTACAGGCGTGAGCCACGGTGCCCGGGCCTACAGTAATTCTTAAAGGGCAATGAATGGAGTGGGGGAAGGCCAGCTCCTACGCCGTCACGCCAAGGTGAGGGGACAAGCAAAAGACAGTTCGGGTGCGCTCAGAGGTGATGGGAACTGAACACACTCCTGCCGGATGATTGTGTAGATCAGAGTATGGCACCCCAAAATATGCCTCTTTGACATGGTGACCTGAAAGGAAGAAGCTGAGGCATAATGAATATAAGTAGAGAGATTGTTTGGGCCAAGCTTAGGGGTGGCAGCCGGGCAGTGTAGATTCAAGTTGCCCTGAACATACAGTCTGATGAGCAGCAGTTACAAGTGAAGTTTTAAAGACAAAGAAGAGGCGGTTTCTGAGTTGTTTATCAAGAATTTACATTAAAACAACATAAACTATTGATTGATTATACGTTGTTCTTTGTATCACAAATTCCAGGAACATGAAGATAAAGGGTAAAGCAGCTAGTTAGGGACAAAATGGCTTTAAACAGCTCCCCCAGGCATGGATGTGTGGGCAGCAGTTAAACAGCCCCCCAGGCATGGATGTGTGGGCAGCAGGACCGCAGTCTGTATCCCGTCTTTCGCGGCCTGCGTACTGACATCGCTCGGACTGCTCCGAGCTGCTTTTCTTTCCTCATCTCCCCACTGTGGATCAAAAACCTTCCCATGAAAGCACTGATGACCGATCTCTGCTTAGGCGAGAGTGACCGACATCCTTCGTAATGCAGCCCTGGGAAGGTTTATTCCGGAACAGTCCTCAGTCCAGCCTCTAATTCATATAACAGATGTCGCTTGTTGAATCATCTCCAGTCCTCAGAATTTCATACTTTTGGTTTTCTCAGAAGAAGTAAAACAACGAGAGATACATAGTAAAAAACCTATTGGAGATTCAGTCCAAAAGGAAAATAATAAAAACTCAAAACAATGGCAGGGTTCGAATCGAATAACAGGTGTGCTATGGTTTTCTTCTGAAACATAACTCTTCCCTCTCTGCAGTCCTCATTTTTACCAAAATAAATCTTACTAGGACTAATTTACTTGCAAAATAAGTTTTAGTATTATATTTGGGCTGATTATTTGCATAAAGTACAAGAACAGTGATCAGCCTGTAGGCTGCTTTAGATTGGCTTTGCTGAACCTTTCATAAGGAATTTCAAATTAGACTCTTAAAAGCCTCAAGGCTAAGAAACCAAGCCAAGGATTCACCGTTAGACTGTACCTGTAATACCTGTACCAGCTGGGTGAGCTCCTCTCTTCTCAAGGTCTCCAAAACATCTTGATATTCTTGGGCCAATCAGAAAGTGACTTTTTTTTTTTTTTTGAGACAGAGTCTCAGTCTGTTACTCAGGCTGGAATGCAGTGGTGTGATCTTAGCTCACTGCAACCTACACCTCCTAGGTTCCAGTAATTCTTGTACCTCAGCCTTCTGAGTAGCTGCGATTACAGGCATGCGCCATCACACCCAGCTAATTTTCGTATTTTTAGTAGAGACAGGGCTTTGCCATGTTGGCCAGGCTGGTCTTGAACACCTAACCTCAAGTGATCTGCCCGCTTCAGTCTCCCAAAGTGCTGGGATTACAGACATGAGTTACTGTACCAGGCCAGAAAGTAACATTCTTTACTTGCCGCAAGATCAGAAACCTTGAAAGGGAACCGTGTACACAAGGTACCAGGCCAGTTTTTCAAAGGGGATTTTAATTGGCTTTCTAAAGTCAAAATCTCAATTCCTCAAAGCAGTCTCATCATATCTGAAAATATGCTATGAGAAGGAAAGCCTTGGTAAAATAACTAGTGTCTCGACTGGGTCCTGTTACATAAAACAGATTCTTATTGAACTTCTACAAATAACTAGATTGCCATAAAATACAATACTCGTAGTTTCCAGATTTTAGAGAAATGAGGTAGAGAGAAAGACAATTGTTTCAATTTTGTTCCCAAAGTTATGTTTTACCTAATTGCTATAAGCTATAAATAGCTCAAAAGAAAAAAGTTTTATTGACTCTGGAAAACAAATATAAAAAGAATCAGCAATGTTTTTAACACAAAGTCATACAAATCATTCCAGGCCTCTATCAGGTCAGTCCCACGCAATGAATTCTTGTTCTGCTTGATGTTGAGTTAGCAATCTTCGTGAACACATCAGTTCATTAGAGTTCTGAAAGTTTTTACTTAGTCCAGTGATATGATCTCCAAAGTGATCAGAAACCCATATCCGGCCAGGCGCGGTGGCTCACACCTGTAACCCAGCACTCTGGGAGGCCGAGACTGGCAGATCACGAGGTGAAGAGATCAAGACCATCCTAGACAACACGGTGAAACCCTGTCTCCACTAAAAATACAAAAATTAGCCGGGTGTGGTGGCGGGCACCTGTACTCCCAGCTACTCGGGAGGCTGAGGCAGGAGAATCGCTTGAACCCGGGAGGCAGTGGCTGCAGTAAGCCAAGATCATGTCACTGCACTCCAGCCTGGCGACAGAGCGAGACTCCGTCTAAAAAAAAAAAGAAAAATGAAAAAAGAAGCCCATATCTAAGAGTACTTGTCAGTGTCCTTCTAGTGAATTTAAACTGCTTTTTGAGAAGAATCAAAGTAAAATAATAACTGTCTGTGGCTGACAAAAGAGAAGTCATGGTTAAAGATGCAATTGACAAGGAATTGGGTTATTTCTATGACATACAACAATTTAGGCTGGGTGCCTAAACTGAATTATCACTTGGGCTAAATGACCTATTATTATTTTACAGGCTCAAGCCTATAATGCCAGCACTTTGAGAGGCCGAGGGGGGCAGATACGTGAGGTCAGGAGTTCAAGACCAGCCTGGCCAACATGGTGAAACCCCGTCTCTACTAAAAATACAAAAATTAGCTGGGCATGGTGGCAGGCACCTGTAATCCCAGCTACTCGGGAGGCTAGGCAGGAGAATCGCTTGAACCCAGGAGGCAGAAGTTGCAGTGAGCTGAGACCGCACCACTACACTCCAGCCTGGGCAACAAGAGCAAAACTCCATCTCAAAAAAAAAAAAAATTTAACCATAATTATGTCAGCCAATATATATCAAGACATATCAGAATTTTAGGAATCTCATATAATTTTGGGACACATATCAATAACGTATTCATACAAATATAACTCAAAGAAAGTTAAGGCCAGGCGTGGTGGCTCAAGCCTGTAATCCCAGCACTTTGGGAGGCCGAGACAGGCGGATCACGAGGTCGGGAGATCGAGACCATCCTGGCTAACACGGTGAAACCCCGTCTCTACTAAAAAATGCAAAAAAACCAGCCGGGCGAGGTGGCGGGCACCTGTAGTCCCAGCTACTCGGGAGGCTGAGGCAGGAGAATGGCGTAAACCCGGGAGGCGGAGCTTGCAGTGAGCCGAGATCCGGCCACTGCACTTCAGCCTGGGCGACAAAGCGAGACTCCGTCTCAAAAAAAAAAGAAAGTTAAACACCATTTTTTATTTGACAATATTTTCTGTATGATTTTTCTGTATGATAGAGAGGAGACTCAGCTTTCCAAACAATGAAAAGACCTTGGGGACCTGGGGGACAGGGTGGGAAGGGCGTGAGGGATAAACGACTACAAATTGGGTTCAGTGTATGCTACTTGGGTGACGGGTGCACCAAAATCTCACAGATCACTACTAAAGAACTTACTCATGTAACCCAACACCATCTGTTCCCCAATAACCTATGGAAATAAAAAAATTTTAAAAAAAACAGTTAACAATGTTTATTTAAAGCAACAATAAAAATTGATTTAAATAACAATAACAAAAAACCTAATAAAGATAGCATGAGACTACTAGAATCTGTCTTTCCCTTTTTTTTTTTTGCAATTTATGCAAAAGGTGAACAAAAATCTTTTATTACCCACCCCCGGCCTTTTTTTTGAGACAGAGTCTCACTCTGTCACCCAGGCTGGAGTTCAGTGGCGTGATCTCGGCCCACTGCAACCTCCGACTCCCGGGTTCAAAAGATTCTCCTGCTTCAGTCTCCCGAGTAGCTGGGATTACAGGCACACACCACCACTCCTGGCTACATTTTGTATTTTTAGTAGAGATGGGGTTTTGCCATGTTAGCCGGGCAGGTCTTGAACTCCTGACCTCAGGTGATCCACCTGCCTTGGCCTCCCAAAGTGCTGGGATTACAGGTGTCAGCCCCACGCCTGGCCTATTATCTCTCTCTCTCTCTCTCTTTCTTTTTTTTTGAGATGGAGTCTCCCTCTGTCACCCAGGCTGGAGTGCAGTGGCGTGATCTTGGCTCACTGCAACCTCCACCTCCAAGGTTCAAGTGATTCTCCTGCCTCAGCCTCCCAAGTAGCTGGAACGACAGGCACCCGCCACCATGCCTGACTAATTTTTGTATTTTTAATAGAGATGGGGTCTCACCAAGTTGGCCAGGTTGGTCTCAAACTCCTGACCTCCAGTGATCCACCTGCCTTGGCCTCCCAAAGTGCTGGGATTCCAGGTGTGAGCCACCGCATCAACCTGTCTTTTATTAATATCATATGAAAATCATGTTCAAAGAGAAAACTAAATTCTATCTTTGTGTCAGTATATTATTCATGCTAAAGCTAATTATGTTTTTGAGAAAGGGTCTCACTCTGTTGCCCAGGCTGGAGTGCAGTGGTGTGAATTTGGCTCACTGCAGCCTTGACCTCCCAGGCTCAGGTGATCCTCCAATATTGTCAGCCTTTGGAGCAGCTGGGACCATAGTTGTGCATCACCAAGCCTGGCTAATTTTTACATATATATAATTTTAGTAGAGATAGGGGCTCACTGTGTTGCCCAGGCTGGTCTCAAACTCCTAGCCTCAAGGGAGCCTCCCATATT
>NW_012117377.1:6702458-6702764 GCF_000951035.1 Colobus angolensis palliatus | reverse complement strand
ATTGTCAGCCTTTGGAGCAGCTGGGACCATAGTTGTGCATCACCAAGCCTGGCTAATTTTTACATATATATAATTTTAGTAGAGACAGGGGCTCACTGTGTTGCCCAGGCTGGTCTCAAACTCCTAGCCTCAAGGGAGCCTCCCATATTGGCCTCCCAAAGTGCTGGCATTACAGGTGTGAGTTACTGAGTTCAGCCCTAAAGCTAATATTAATAAAACCTAATAAACAAATTAATTCATCTAATCTCAGTCAGCATTGACCACACAGTATAAGATTTCCGTGAACCAATTTTTTTTTTTTTTTTT
>NW_012117377.1:6698631-6700783 GCF_000951035.1 Colobus angolensis palliatus | reverse complement strand
GGGATTACAGGTATGCGCCACCACGACTGGCTAATTTTGTATTTTTAGTAGAGACAGAGTTTCTCCATATTGGTCAGGCTGGTCTTGAACTCCCGACCTCAGGTGATCCACCTGCCTTGGCCTCCCACAGTGCTGGGATTACAGGCGTAAACCATGGCGCTTAGCCTGGAGTTTTATTATTACTCAAATCAGTCTTACCGAGAATTCGGGGATGAGAGTTTTTAAGGATAATGAGAGTTTTTAAGGATAATTTGGTGGGCAGGGGCGGGCAGTGAGTCGGGAGTGCTGCCTCGTTGGGCCAGAGATGAAATCATATGGAGTTGAATCTCGCAGAGTCAGTTTCTGGTTGGGGGACACAAGTTCGCATGAGCCAGTTTGTTAATCTGGGTGGTGCCAGCTGATCCATCAGATGCAGGGGCTGCCAAATACCTCAAGCGCTGATCTTAGATTTTACAATAGTGATGTTGTCTCCCGGAACAGTTCGGGGAGGTTCAGAATCTTGCGGCCTCCAGCTGCATGACTCCTAATTTCTAATCTTTTGGCTAATTTGTTTTTTCTACAAAGGCAGTCTAGTCCCCAGGCAAGAAGGGAGTTTGTTTTGGGAAAGGGCTGTTATCGTCTTTGTTTCAAAGTTAAACTATAAACTAGGTTCCTCCAAAGTTAGTTCCCTCTACCCCCAGGCATGAACAAGGACAGTTTGGAGGTTAAAAGCAAGATGGAGTTGGCAAGTTTAGATTGCTTTCGCTGTCTCAGTTCTAATTTTGCAGTGCTGGTTTCAAGTGGAAGGAAATAGAAGAACACGTGTTAAAAGAGGCAGTTTGGGGAGATTCTAAGCTTTCTGAACGGCCATCAAATTTTACACTTTTTTCAGTAAAAATTCTGCCAACAAGGTAGGAAGCAAGTGAGGAATCAAACACGTTTAAAAAGGGGTTTCGGTCAACTAAGAAAATTCCCAAAGATCCAAAGGAGGAAAAAAGCAGGAAGGATTTTTTGTCTTTGTCTAAAAAATGATAGCCCAAATATCAGCTTTTAATTATGCTCTAAAAGCCAGGTGTGGTGGCTCATGCCTACAGTCCCAGGGCTTTGGGAGGCTGAGGTGGGAGGATCACTTGAGGCCAGGAGTTCAAGACCAGCCTGGGCAACATAGTGAGACGCAGTCTCTCCAAAAAATTAAAAAATTAGCTGAGTGTGGGGGTGCACACCTGTAGTCCCAGATACTCAGTGTCTCGCGTCCATGTGAAGAGAGCACTAAGCAGGTTTGTGTGAGCAACACGGCTGTTTACTTCACCTGCATGCAGGCCAGCTGAGTCTGGAAAAGGAGTCAGCAAAGGGTGGCGGATTATCATTAGTTCTTACAGGTTTTAGGATAGGCGGGGGAGTTCAGAGCAATGTTTTGGGGGCAGGGGGTGGATCTCACAAAGTATATTCTCAAGGGTGGGGAGAATTATAAAGAACCTTCTTAAGGGTGGGGGAGATTACAAAGTACATTGATGAGTTAGGGTGAGGTGGAAGGTCATCAGTTAAGGCTATTTTCACTTTGGTGGCTCTTCAGTTGCTTCAGGCCATCTGGATGTGTACCTGCAGGTCACTGGGGATATGATGGCTTAGCTTGGGCTCGGAGGCCTGACACTCAGGAGGCTGAGGTGGGAGGATTGCTTGAGCTCAAGAGTTCAGGCTGCAGTGAGCTGAGAATGGCCCACTGCACTCCAGCCTGGGCAACAGAGCAAGACCCTGCCTCAAAGACGGAAAAAAACCAAAAATAATATTTTCAAATATCTTATTATCAGATTTTGGCAAGGACAGACCTAAAGGACGTCTCCCATTCGGTTGGTTTGGGTCTAAAACCAGTGGTTTTTTTTGTTTTTTTCCCAATTCTGTGTGCAGATGAATTATTTTAGACATGCAGAGAATCTCTCTTTTGGCTACTGCTGCTTGTGGTTCTCCTGGGTTGGATGGTTTCACTTACCTAGCTTTTTACAAGAGAATTTCCATCAGTGCGGCACATAAATCCAGCTGATGTCTCTAAGAAGAGCACTTAGATTTTGAAGCTTAATTTCCCATAATTGATGAAAGATGAAATATTCTTTTTTTTTTTTTTTTTGAGAAGGAGTCTCGCTCTGTCAACCAAGCTAGAGTGCAATGGCGTGATCTC
>NW_012117377.1:6691732-6697640 GCF_000951035.1 Colobus angolensis palliatus | reverse complement strand
GCCTGGCTAATTTTTGTATTTTTGGTAGAGACAGGGTTTCACCATGTTGGTCAGGCTGGTCTCAAACTCCTGACCTTTGGTAATCTGCCTGCCTTGGCCTCCCAAAGTGCTGAGATGACAGGTGTGAGCAACGGTGCCCGGCCGAGGATAGCCCTTTCTGGAAACAAACCGCCTTCTTCCCTGGGGACTAGACTGCCTTTGTAGGACCAACAAACCAATCAAAAGATTGGAAATGATGGTCTAGGAGTCATGCAGCTGAAGGCTACAGGATTTTGACCCTCCCCAGATTGCTCCTGGAGGTGACATCACTGTTGTAAAATCTAAGAACAGGGCTTGAGATATTTTGCAGACACCACCCAGCTGGTACCACCCAGATCAATACATTGGTTCATCTGATCTTGTGGCCCCACCCCCCACCCAGGGACTGACTCAGCACAAGAGGACAGCTTCAACTCCTGATGGCTTCATGTCCAACCCAAACAATCAGCACTCCTGACCCACTGGCTCCCCTCAACCCACCAAATTAGCCTTAAAAACTCAGACTCCCAAACGCTCGCGGGGGACTGATTTGAGTAATAATAAAACTCCAGTCTCCGGCACAGCTGGCTTTGCTTGAATAACTCTTTCTCTATTGTAATTCCCCTGGATTTGATACATCGGCTCTGTCTCGGCAGCAGGCAGGGTGAACCCACTGGGCATTTACAATAGGACTCCCGAGGACCGAGAGTTCATGCTAGTATCAAGGGCCATTCTCGGAAACAGCGGTGGCGTTAGTCTCGCCAATGCACCACAATGTGGCAGCCTCTTGTTGTGAGGTGTCACTTGGAGTCCTTTGTCTCAGGACCAAGAAATGAAGGAGTGTGGATACAAAGGGTGAGGTTGGAGCAAACGTTTAGTAAGTGGAAGAAGAAAGCTCTCCGCTGCAGAGACGGGAACCAGAGGAGGGTTGCTCTTTTTACAGTTGAATGCAAAGGCTTTTATAGGAAACCGATGAGGGCTGGGCATCTCATTTGCATACGGTGCCAATTTCTGGTAGCTTCGCCCCAGCCTCCTAATGTGAATGTGGGCCCTTAGCTTGCGTTACTCCATATTGCTTTGTTTCCCTTATGGCACATGTGTCAGGCGATGGAAATTTCCATTGCGGGCATGTCTGGGCAAGTCACCTGTGTACCCTTTCTTATCTGTGCAGCTGTGGGCATGTCTTAGGCAAGGCCCCCTTGGCAAGTTCCCTTATCTGTGCCTGCAGGCTGTACTGTGAAAGGATTCAACTGAGGAAGCACCGTAACTGCCTGCCTGGCCGGATTTTTCCTTTCTCCTTTCTCAGTGGGGAGGAGGTGAGGGGATAGTCACTCCGGATCCTGCCAGCTACACTGGATATGTCAACTTAAAAGGAAAAGCAGAGGCAAAACTAATATAGGTAGAGAGTTTATTTGGGCCAAGCTTGAGAACTGCAATCGGGGAGCATAGATTCAAGTTGCCCTGAATATACACTCTAATTAGCAGCAGTTACAAGTGGGTTTTTAAATGGAAAGAAGGCCAGATGCAGTGGCTCACACCTGTAATCTTAACACTTTGGAAGGCCGAGTTGGGTGGATCATTTGAGGTCAGGAGTTTGAGACCAGTTTGGCCAACACGGTGAAACCCGCCTCTACTAAAAATACAAAAATTAGCCAAGTGTGGTGGCAGGCGCCTGTATTCCCATGGCTTGAACCCGGGAGGCAGAGGTTGCAGTGAGCCAAGGCTGCACCACTGTACTCCAGCCTAGGTGACAGAGCAAGACTCTGTTTCAACAGAAAGAATAAAAAATAAAGAGAAAGAAGAGGCAGTTCCTAAATTGTTACCAAGAATTTGCACTACAATTGGCTGGGTGCCATGACTCATGCCTGTAATCCCAGCACTTTGGGAGGCCGAGGCAGGCAGATCACGAGGTCAGGAGATCGAGACCAGCCTGACCAACATGGTGAAACCCCATTTCTACTAAAAATACAAAAAAAAAAAAAATTAGCCAGGCATAGTGGTGGGAGCCTGTAGTCCCAGCTACTCGGGAGGCTGAGGCAGGAGAATCCCTTGAACCCGGGAGGCGGAGGTTGCAGTGAGCCGAGATCATACCACTGCACTCCAGCCTGGGCAATAAGAACAAAACTCCTCCATCTCAAGAAAAAATAAATAAATACAATAACATTAAGCTATTGGTTGGCCATACATTGTTCTTTGTATCACAAATTCCAAGAACATGAAGATAAATGGTGAGGCTAGTCAGGAACAAAATTAAAGAACTGCCCCAGGCATGTGTAGGAGCCTGGGATGCAAAGGGTCCACAACTGAAGTCCTGTAGCTTGTGAATCTGGACCTGCACACTTCACACAGCTCAGACATCTCTGAGCTATTCTTGTTTTCTCAGGTATAAGGATTATTTTGAGCTGGTTGTTTTGAGAAACAGCAGAGACAGGAGAAGCTCTGAAAACAAGAGTGGTTACCCTTTTGTAAGAGAAATTTACATTTGTAAAAAAAAAAAAAAAATACAGCCGGGCTTGGTGCCTCACGCCTGTAATCTCAGCACGTTGGGAGGCTGAGGCAGGTGGATCACCTGAGGTCTGGAGTTCCAGACCAGCCTAGCTAATATGGTGAAATCCCGTCTCTACTGAAAATGCAAAAATTAGCTGGGTGTGGTGGTGTGTGCTTGTAATTCCAGTTACTCGGGAGGCTGAGGCGGGAGAAAGGCTTGAACCCAGGAGGCAGAGGTTGCAGTGAGCCAAGATTGCGACACTGCACTCCAGCCTGGGCGACGGAGCGAGACCACGTCTCATAAATAAATAAATAAATAAATAAATAAATAAATAAATAAATAATCTCCATTTGTAAGAGTGTCTCCCTCCTACTAGACTAGAGTGTCTAGTACCCTCCTGGTACTAGAAAGAGAAGGATGACTCTGAATCACTGGAGACTCTGATTATTGGAGAAGGCACTGATTTAATCTGTGTAACAAATCTTACCCTCTTTTACCCTTTTTATCCTAGTCACTTTCTTTTTCCTGGCCTCAGCTATACCTTTCTATCTTTGTTTCAGTTGAAGATGGTAGAGCTGGATGCGGTGACTCACGCCTGTAATCCCAGCACTTTGGGAGGCCCAGGCGGGTGGATCACTTGAGATCAGGAGTTTGAGACCATCCTGGCCAACATGGTGAAACCCCATCTCTACCAAAAAACCAAAAATGAGCTGGGCGTGGTGGCGTGTGCCTGTAATCTCAGCTACTCAGGAGACTGAGGCAGGAGAATCACTTGAACCCAGAGGTGGAGGCTGCAGTGAGCTGAGATCGCATCATTGTGCTCCAGCCTGGGTGATAGGGTGGGAAAAAAAGGATAGTATTGGAGCAGGAACTAAAGGAAGTAAAGCACAGGTGAAGAGGGCCAAATGGGCGACCTGAGCGATCCAAGTGCACTGTTCAGCCGTTGACTTGGGATTTTATGTGTTGGCATGCTTGTGGGGGTTTGTGTTCCTTCTCCCAATTCCTCCCTTGAGGTGAGCTGTCTGCGTGTGTGCTGGGCTGCATATCGCACTTGAGAGCAGGGGCCGCATGCACAGTGTGTTGACTGAAGTTGTGCGCATACTCATTTGAGTCAGCTGAGTGTTCCTAGAAGGTCATATACCAGTTAAACTCCGCCACTTTGCCTCTTAGTGCACATACTTGAATCTACTCGCCCAACTCCTGAGAACTTATTGGGAAGCTGCTAATCACCAGCGTTAGGTGTTTTCTACCTATTGGGAGCCTGCCTTTTCTTGATGCCTGCTGTGACCAATTATTATGTTAGAAAGACAGAGTAACAACCACCTGACCATCACCTGATGGTTGTCTGACATTCCTGGCAGGGGAGGTCTCCTGCCCTGCTTGTGTCTGCCTAGCTTCCTGTTCTAACGAGCAGAGGTTGATCCCTGCTACTGGGAGTGGAGTCTGTCAGGAGAAAGGCAGGAGACACATGTGGGGATGACCATGGAGGACCCAAGATTCCAGAACCCATTTCAGGTCGTGGGCATCCTCAACAGAGTTCACTTGTGGGGGTCCCAGGGCAGACCCTCAAAGCAAGATGGAAAGGCCAGGCCCAGATGGTCTTGGGAGGGTGCTGAGTACACAGGGAAGAGCTGAGTACACAGGCAACTTCAAGGCTGGGTTAGGTCATCCAGACCCTCCCTCTGGGCCTCTGCCTCTCGATCTACCCTCCTCAGGGGCCCTGCCCATCCGCAACAGGGCCAGCAGCAGAGCCCCTCAGCACCACTGCTCTGTGCATGAGTTGTTAAGGAGAAAATAAGAGAGGCAGGGGCAAACTTAAGGAGTGTGAAGTGGTTTTCATCCTTGTGAAGAATGAAACAAGAAAACAACATGGGCACAGGCTTGTCCCCAAATCTTCTACCTTGCTTAGGGCACAGTGTGTTGGTCTGGACTAGATGATGTAGTCACTCAAGGACCATGAAACGGAATACAGAAAGGACACACCTGAGCAGATGTGCTCCTCCCAGGGCTGGCCCAGGGTCTGCTGCAGGGCCTCCCCCGAAGGACAGGGACAGGACTCACAGTTGGGCCTCTCTGGTTGGCTTCATGAACAGCCCTGCATACGTCCTACAAGCTTGTCGGCATCTGGAGATACTCTGCCAGCTCTTCTTTTCCAAGCACTCCCCATTCTTGTAGGAAATGCTGGATTTCCTGGTCTTTGCAAGGAATGGCTCAATTTCATGCTTTTTTGCCAGAATACTGAGATGGACAGCCTTGAAGTCCAGTTTCTGCGTGTCTATTCAGTGATAAAATTAATTTCCCATTTGGTAGGAGGGCAACAAGTTCATTTTAAAAAAAATTATTTTCAATATTTGCATTGTATTTTAGTGCATAGCCTGAACCCTTCATCCCACTCACTCTCCATGGGGAGGGGCCCCACGGCGCCAGCTGCCAGAACAGCTTTGGATACTGCCCTGCCCCTCCCTCCAGGGCTGTGCCCAGAGTAGCATTTTTTTTTTTTTTTTCCCATGCCCTGAAATTTTTTTGCATTTTTTGTAGAGACAGGGTTTCTCCATTTTGCCAAGGGTGGTCTCGAACTCCTGGGCTCAAGTGATCCGCCCACCTCGGCCTCCCAAACTGCGGAGATTACAGGCATGAGCCGCCACGACCAGCCCCCAGAGCAGCTATTATTATTTAACTTTGCCTTGAATTGGAGAAAATTAACAAGTACGAAAATATATACAAAAAAGCAGAAAAAAGGAGTATTTTTTGTATTAATTTTACAAAAATTTCTTCAAAAATATTATGTTTGCAATCACAAAAAAAATTATTTTAAAAAAATCAATCATAATCCTACAAGAAAGAGGCCTTTGAGTGAGGCCAGATGAAGAAAATTAGGTTTATGAGATCTTTCCTGAAACTCTGGTTCCCTGTTAACGGAAAAGGGCAGACCACCTGAAACCAGTTCACAAAATACAAATCTCCAGCGCCACACACACCTGCGGCTGAATCCCACGCCTTGACCCAGGGAAGGCTGCGCAGCCCCCTGCGCCTGGACGCCGTGTGCCTTCGGGAACCAGGAGTTGGACCCCAGGAACTTCTAAGATTCCTTCTTGTCCAGGTGAGGCCATATTTCAAAATCAGTTAGCAGCGAAATTTGGCCGACTTATTTGAGGGATTCCTTGGGTCGTTGGATTCTGGTGACCCGTCAGCGGCAGAGGGCAAGGGCTCTGCTGGGCATTGTGGGGTCACCGTTGGGGTTTCCTGGGCAACCCAAGCGCGTAGAGGGGGCCTGTGGGCACATTCAGGGGAGAGGACGCGAGGGGCCCTTTGGAGTCCTGGAGGCGGCAGCGGGGTTGTCCAGCCCGACGGTTCCCGAGACGTGGGCCCCGCGCTCCGAGAAGAGGCCTGCGCGGGCCATGG
>NW_012117377.1:6680877-6690117 GCF_000951035.1 Colobus angolensis palliatus | reverse complement strand
TGGTTAGGCTAGTCTCGAACTCCCGATCTCAGGTGATCCACCTACCTCGGCCTCCCAAAGTGCTGGGATTATAGGCGTGAGCCACCGCGCCCGGCCCAGCTTACCGTTTTCACTAGCAAGCTAAAAACGCCAAACTGCGAGCCTGGAAGCTCTCCGCTTGATGGTGCTCTGCTGAGGTGGCCTTGGAGTCCCTGGTGCCTTCCAGGCAAGAATTTCCCCTCCCCCTTTGACCTAGAGAGTCCATGCTGGGGGAGGGGCCAGCGTTTAGGGAGGTAAAGGTGGGAAGATCGTTGGAGGCCAGGCGTTCAAGACCAGCCTGACAACACGGGGTCCCTCCTCTCCACAAAGAAATTTAAACATTGACCTGGGTGTGGTGGTGGCCACCTGTAGTCCCAGCTACCTGGGAAGCTGAGGTGGGAGGAGGGCTTGAGCCCCAGTGTTCAGCACAGTGAGCTACAATCATACCACTGCACTCCAGCCTGGGCAACAGAGCCAGACCCTGTCTTAAAAAAAATCACTGGGGGAAGGGTGGGAGGTGGAGGATCATAATGCCTGATACTTGAACGGTGAACCTAGGAGGATGAAAAATGGAAAAAACAAGGTATACGCCAGAGAGCCGGGGCCAGGAGCTGGTGTCCCACAGGGAAGAATTCTCTGTAATTCTGTAACTTGGGGTTGGTTAGGTGCATTTTGTATTTTTCTTAGCTTCTTTATTCTTGCCATTGCCCAGATAGATGAAATTGTTTCATAGGTCTGTGATAGAGGAAGGCGTTTTTACCAGAAAAGCCACTGAACTTCATAGCCAGCCCCATCCTTAGGAGGAAAGCCATCCTGTTATCCTGCCTGTAGCTGACTGGGCGGGTAGGGGGGAGGTGTCCCGTGATGCCTGAATCAAAAGCTGTTCTATAGGTAGCAGCCCAGTGGAACCCTCTCTGCTTGGAGGGGTTGAAGCTAAGAGGCTGGTAAAGAAGAGACCGCTAGAAGAATACCCAATTGCTGAATTCTCAAATCCTAGAATAGAGGTGCTGTTGAATAATGTGTGAGAAATTCCACCTATTTAATGTTTTCTGGGTTTGTTTCTTTCCGGAAGGAAATAGACAAACTACAGTTGATTCGCTGACCCTTAATTTGAATGTAGCCATGCCTTTTTGTTTCGACTGTCTTGTGACCTTCCACAGTACTTCCTCTTCACTAGTAGGCTAAGGAAATTGGCCGAGATTGTGTCTCAGTCTGTGCGGACCCCTCTCTACACATACACACACACACAGGCTTGCTGTATAAGCACGTAGCATAATGTAAACGCTCAACTTATTGAGAGAATTTATTAGGGTGGTGTCATGTGTGTCTTCTGTCTTCCTAGTTTCACTCTTAGGTACCCACACAAAGCCTTACCTTTTTGGCGCTGTGCCGTCAGCCTTCAATTGGCTGTTGATTAGAATGGATCTCTCCCAGGGCAACAGCAGAGCAGTAGCTTCTACTAGATTTGCTGGACCAACAGCTGTCTCGCACTAAAGCCCCCATTCAGCAGAAACATGGTCCTTGGATGCAGAGAGAGCACCCAGGCCGCATTAGATTGCTGGGCTTGGGTGCCTGCAGGTGGTCCCTTCTGCCACGGCCCCCTCCCTGCCCCACCTCCACCCCCAAGCTTAGGAATTTGCAGTATTTCCTGGTGACAACTTTTATCTCTGATCTTGCAGAGCTGCATTAGGACCAGCTTGGGACTTTTTCCTCCTCCCATATCCATCTTCTTTCTAGCTGAAAACCAGTTTAAAAAACCAACAAAAATGTAGTGCCTCATTATTCAGCCATCTGTGGTTGAGTGTTTTCTGGTGTAGATATTCCAGAAACGTGTCTCTTGGCCACAGAAGGTAAGTCAGGTTGAGTTTTTGTGTTAGTGATGCTCTTTTCGTTTCCTCTTTTCGAGACTTTTCTATCTAGCCTTAGATTCCTTTAAGGTAAAGTTACCTTAAAGGGAGGCCAGGCGCGGTGGCTCACACCCATAATCCCAGCACTTTGGGAGGCCCAGGCAGGCGGATCACAAGGTCAAGAGTTCGAGACCAGCTTGGCCAACATAGTGAAACCCCATCTCTAGTAAAAATACAAAAATTAGCCAGGCATGGTGACCTGTAGTTCCAGCTACTCAGGAGGCTGAGGCAGGAGAATCGCTTGAACCCAGGAGGCGGAGGTTGCAGTGAACCTAGACCATACCATTGAACTCCAGTCTGGAAAACAGTGTGAGACTCCATCTCAAAAAAAAAAAAAAAAAAAAAAAAAAAAAAGGAATCTAGAAATGTGTTTGTTATAAGGAAACACTGTACTGAAAATGGAGCTAGATCACAGCCCTGAGGCGTGCTGGAGCTGGGTCCTCCCTGTGGGCTGAGCCTCCCTCCCTGATCCCTGTGCAGGCCTGCCCTCTCTCTCTCTTCCCCTTGATAATCACTCTGTATCCTCCCAGACAGATCTGTCTGAGGGATGTGGTCTGATTGACTTTGGTAATTACCACATTGCTATTGGTGAAGCCAGGCTACTTTCGTGGGTGTCTTCCTGGGGTCTAGCTGCCTTTGGATCAGGGGCCCTGCCCTTGGTCCAAACCCCTAGTTAAGAGAAGCCTAGTACTGCTTTCCTGAAAAGGCAGTGAGGGTGTGCTGGGTGCTGCCGAGTTTTCATCAGAATGGACTGTTGGGTAAGACAGGCACCATGATTGACATGTTCAGTTTGAGTTAGCAAAACTCATGGCTATCATTGTGTTGAAGCCCTGAGAGGTGCCCAGCCAGAAAGAAGGAGGATGTCTTCAGCAGTTCTGCACCCTGAGCCCTATGAGATGTGGTTGCTAGAACTGCTTCTGCTCTAACAGGTGGCTTGGCCCTTCCATCTTGCTTCCCCTCTTTATATTTAACAATAAATTTTGACCAGGTGTGGTGGCTCACACCTGCAATCTCAGCATTTTGGGAGGCCAAGGTGGGAGGATTGCTTGAGGCCAGGAGTTTAAGACCAGCTTGGGCAACATGGCAAGACCTCATCTCATTTTAAAATAATCAACCAATCTTTTTCTTTAACTATAACAATGACAACATGACTCCTGTGTTCATCGGCAGTTGTTAGGTGATCTGCATATAGTTTTGTGAGTTTGACAGGACAAGGAGTCTTACTAGGTATATATATATATTTGAGACAGAGTGTCGCTCTATTGTCCACGCTGGAGTGCAATAGCTCCATCTTGGCTCACTGCAACCTCCGCCTCCAGGGTTCAAGTGATTCTCCTGCCTCAGCCTCCCGGGTAGCTGGGATTACACGTGTGCGCCATCATGCCTGGCTGATTTTTGTATTTTTAGTAGAGGGGTTTTGCCATGTTGGCCAGGCTGATCTTGAACTCCTGACCTCGGGTGATCTGCCCTTCTCGGCCTCCCAAAGTGCTGGGCTTACAGGTACGAGCTACTGCACCGGCTCTTACTATATTTTGAAATAAAAATACAAGGCTCAGAGAGGTTGTACTAACTTCTACCGACAAAACAGCGATTTGGAAATATTTCTTGAAATAGTCCAGTGCAATTTGCGGATCAGAAAAGCTGTGAAGCCAGAAGGCCTTTGTAAATAGGAAGTCATGCTTATGAGTTTCTGGTACATGGTTGGTGTGCTTACTGAGTGCATGAGCCAATGAAAGTACCTCAGGGAAATGGGAAACCTTCCTTCCTGTGAAAACTCTTTTTTCCCGAAGGGAGAATGTCATCGACCTCAGAGCTTGAAGGCAGCTCTGTCTCTATTCCACACGGAGCAGGAGAAACACCAAAGGCTATGCCACATCATTTTGGGAACCCATTAACTCCACAAAGTGAGACAGTGTGGTACATGAGAATTTCTTTCTTTTCTCAATATGGTTTATTTAGACTTCTGATCTTGAAGGAAAAGAAAAAGTGGTATCTGTGCTGAATTAAATGGATCTAGCCAGCTTGTGGCTGGGGATGAAAGAAGGGCCGCTGACTAGCAGGACTGGGGCTCCCTACTGACGATGGGACCCAGGGCCTGGTGCACCTGAGCAGTCTTGCGTGGTGGTCTTGGGGACCTGAAGGAAAGGGCTCGTGGGGGACGGGGAGCCCCATCTCACCTCACCCCCCAATGTCTTCGTGAAGAGGGATGTCAGCCTCTAGCAGACTAGTATCCTCAGTATCTGGTGGTAGTGGCTGGTAGAGGGGGTTGCCCGTGTGGGAGCGATAGGGGCCAATCTGTGATGCTGGGGTTCCTTGGAGAAAATAATTCAGGAGACACTTTGAACTGTAGCCTCTGAAGGAAAAGGGGAGGGAGGTGGTACTCTGGGTTATCACTGATGAGCCCAAGAGGAGAAGCCTCATCTCTGCCAGTAACTGGTCAAAGTGCTTGCTCTGCCACGGTGCTCCAAGGCACATACATACACAGGGCTAGGTCCTGGTGGTGAGGCAGGCTTCTGCCCCGGGTTGAGAGGTAAGATTGGAGCAGCCCAACATTTTTATTTATACAGGTACAGGTAGACCTTAGTTTACACAGTACTGGATTCCTGATAATTACTATGTGACTTGAATTCTTCTTTTCTTTTTTTTTTTTCCTTTTTTGAGATAGGGTCTTGCTCTGTCACTCAGGCTGGAGTGCAGTGGTGTGATCTCAGCTCACTGCAACCTCTGCCTCCTGGGCTCAAGCAATTCTCCTGCCTTATCCTCCCAAGTAGCTGGGGTTACAGGTGCACACCACCGTGCCCAGTTAATTTTTATATTTTTAGTAGAGACAGGATTTCACCATGTTGGGCAGGCTGGTCTCAAACTCCTGGCCTTAGGTGATCCACCTGCCTCGGCCTCCCAGAGTGCTGGGATGACAGGCGTTGAGCCACCACTCCCGGCCGGTCCATTCCTTCTTCAGTGGACATTTGGGTGGGTGCTTCTACCTTGTGGCTATTGTGGATAATGCTGCTATGAACATGGGTAGACAGATATCTCTTGGAGGCCCTGCTTTGAGGAACTGCTGGATCATATGGTAATGCTCAGTTTAATTTTTTGAGAAATCGTCATCCTGTTTTCCACAGCAGCTGGACCCTTTTACATTCCCACCAACAGTGAACAAGGGTTCCATTATCTTCACATCCATGCCAGCACTTACTGTTTTTAGCACTTTTTTTTTTTTTCTGTATTTTTGGTAGAGATGAGGTTTCACTATGTTGGCCAGGCTGGTCTTGAACTCCTGGCCTCAAGCAATCCACCTGCCTCGGCCTCCCCAAGTGCTGGGATTACAGGCGTGAGCCGCTGCGCCTGGCCCCAGTCTTCTCGGGAAACCTCTCTGAGAGTCCCTCGAGTGGACTCCACCCATGCCTCAGTGGCCAGAACACACTCACCTCTAAACCAGACACAGCAGGGGGAATGGGATTAGCATTAACGGCCTAGCAACGCCGACCTCTTCCCCTGGCCTGGAGAGAAGGTCAACTTCCCAGTCCAGGAACAGCGGAGTAAGGTTGGGGTTTGAGAGAATTCCAATTCTTGCTGCTTGTGAGCGGTTTGACTGTGGAGGAGTGATTCAGTCACTCCGAGCCTCAATTCTGCATCTCTGAAATATGGATAATGATATCTATATAGACTAGTACAAGGACTACATGAAAAAAATGTACATGAGAGGACCTGGCTCATAGAATTGCTCAGTAAATATGTTTTCTGTTTCTCACAAGGTACCCGAGACGTGAAAAAGACCACAGGTTTCGAAGTAAGACTTGAGTTCATCTCCAGGCTCTTTGCCTTACCCAAGGCCAGTTATTTTCACTTCTGAGTGAGGTTTGTGTGAGATGATGTAAAGGTTGGAAAGGTTCTCAGCAAATCTTGTTTTCCGTCCTTTGAGGCTCACACAGCTCTACCAGATAATTTGAAATGAAAGAACCAAACAGGGAGATGTAGATGGTCTGGGAAGAAGCTTCCCATGTCTGCTAACACAACTCCCCTCCCTCTCCAGCCTTCCTTATGTTCCTTTAGGCATGGGTGGCAGGTATCTCAGTCAGAAGCACCCAGGGAGTTGCTTAGCCTGGCCTGGTGGCTCGTAATTCCACCACTTTGGGAGGCGGAGACAGGAGGATTACTTGAGGCCAAGTTTGAGATCAGCCTGAGCAACAGTGAGAGTATGCCTTAAAAAATAATAATAATTAGCTGGGCATGGTGGTGCACACTTGTGGTCTCAGCCACTCAGGAGGCTGAGTTAGGAAGACTGCCTGAGTCAAGCAGGTTGAGGTTATAGTGAGCTATGATCATTCCATTGCCCTCTAGCAGCCTGGGAGATGGACCAAGCCCCCGTTTCCAAGAAAAGCATATTCCTGGGCTCCCTCCAGGCCTATTGACTCAGACTCTTGGGGAGATAATGCCTGTTGGAACCTGTGTTTTAAGAAGCTTCCCAGATGATTCTTAAGGATACAGTTTGGGGAACATTTTGGAAGGGGTAAGAATTGTAGGGGAATAGCCTCAGTGGACCACTGGCTAATTCTCTTCCGTCTCCCAGGCCCACCTCCTGGGCCAAGCAGGCCTTTTCCCAAGGCTGTGCCAAAAGTCTGCAAGCTGCCTGGGCACCTCTAGGCAGAACCAGTAGAAAGCCACTGTGGGGACCAGCAAGGTAGCAGGAAACTCAGATTCACAGAGGGGAAGTGTACTTGTTCACCTGGCGACTGGGACTATATCAGAAATTTCCTGTCTTCTATGACGCCAGTAAATGGGGTTCTCCATGAAGCCAGTGAAGTGTGAGCTCCAGGGCCCCCACTGGCCGGGGCCCTAGAGTTCCAGGTGGGGAAGAGAAGCCAGGTGGCCGTCAGGAAGCTTTTCCATGTGCGCATTTCTGGTAAACTGCTTAAAGAGGTCCGAAAAGCAAAGGGCTGGGCATGTTGGCTCGCGCCTATAGTCCCAGCACTTTGGGAGGCTGAGGTGGGTGGATTGCTTGAGCCCAGGAGTTCAAGACCAGCCTGGGCAACATGGTAAAACTTCACCTCTCCAAAAAAAAAAAAAGTTAGCTGGGTGTGGTGGCACACACGTGTAGTCCCAGCTACTTAGGAGGCTGAGGTGGGAGAATCACCTCTGAGCCTGGGAAGTCGAGGCTGCAGTGAGCTGTGACTGTGCCCCTGCACTCTAGCGTGGGTGAGGGCGTGAGACCCTGACCCTGTCTCCAAACAAAACAAGAGAACCTGAATGAGACTCCAGAAATTTCCTTCAATTTGTTTTCTCATTCTTAGACACGTATTGACTTTCATATTGTGTGAACTGCAGACCATTCGCCCTGCACACCAGTGATCTGAGATGATAAACTTCAGGCTGTTCCTTGCTCCCAAAATGCCCTTTTCTGAAGCAGCAAAGTGGGGAAGGGAAAGGCAACTCTGACACAGTGGCAGCTTCTAAGCACGCTGCCAAGCAAGCCATCCCCAAAACAAAAATCCCCACACAATAAACCATTGTGTGGTTTATAACGTAAGTAGAAGCAAAATATACGACGACAATTACACTATGCATGGGAGAGAGGAAATTGAAGTGTACCGTTTTAAGGCTCTAACAATACACATGAAATATTAATAGTAAAATATTTGAATAGCAGTCAACTAGACATGCATACTGTAAACTGTAAGCAACCATTAAAACCCAACAAAGATATATAACCAATAAAGTAGACATAATAGAATACTACAACATAATCTAACAGAAGGCAAGAAAAGAGGAACAAAAAACATATAGGAAAAATTGGAAAAAAATAGTGAATTGGTAGAGTTAGATTCAATCATATTGATAATTGCATTCAATGTAAATGTCTAAGAACTCTAACTAAAAGGCAGAGATTGGGCCAGGCACAGTGGCTCACGCCTGTAATCCCAGCACTTTGGGAGGCTGAGGTGGGTGGATCACTTGAGGTCAAGAGTTTGAGACCAGCCTGGCCAACATGGTGAAACCACGTCTCTACTAAAAATACAAAAAATTAGCTGGGCCTAGTGGACCGCACCTGTAGTCCCAGCTACTTGGGAGGCTGAGGCATGAGAATTGCTTGAACCTGGGAGGCAGATGTTGCAGTGAGCCGAGATTACACCACTGCACGTCAGCCTGGATGACAGAGTAAAACTGTATCTCAAAAAAAAACTAAAAACAAAACCAAAAAGCAAAACCAAAAAGTAGAGATTGTTATATTGAAATAAAAATGTAAGATCAAAATATGCTGTATTAAAAAAACCCACTTTATATATAATGATGTACACAGATTAAAAATAAAAGAATAAAAAAATTGAAAAAACACTAATCATAAGAAAGTTAGGGTCGGTATAGAAATATCAAAGTTGAGTTCAGAACAAAAAATATAAGCCAGGCATGGTGGCTCACGCCTGTAACCCCAGCACTTTGGGAGGCCAAGGTGGGCAGAATACTTGAGGTCAGGAGTTTGAGACCAGGCTAGACAACATGGTGAAACCCTGTCTCTACTAAAATGCAAAAATTAGCCAGGCGTGGTGGCACATGCCTGTAATCCCAGCTACTTAGGAGGCTGAGGCAGAAGAATCGCTTGAACCCAGGCCTCAGAGGTTGCAGTGAGCCAGGATCACGCCACTGTACTCTAGTCTGGGTGACAGAGCAAGACTCCCTCTCAAACAAAAAACAACAAGAAATATAACCAAGGATAAAGAAGATTTTCATAATAAGTAAATGGTGAATTTATCAAGAAGACATAAGTATAAATGTGTAGGCACCCAATAACAGAGATTCAAAATACATGAGGCAACATTTGACAAAAACTTGAAATGCTGAAAATATTCCTTTTAAGGTCAAGGTAGGCTGGGCGCGGTGGCTCATGCCTGTAATCCCAGCACTTTGGGAGGCCAAGGAGGGCGGATCACCTGAGATCAGGAGTTCGCGAATAGACTGGCCAACATGGTGAAACCCCATCTCTACTAAAAATACAAGAATTAGCCGGGCGTGGTGGTACGTGCTTGTAATCCCAGTGAGGAGGCTGAGGCAGGAGAATCACTTGAACCCGGGAGGGGGAGGTTGCAGTGAACCACCACGATTGTGCCACTGTACTCCATCCTGGGCGACCGAGGGAGACTGTCCCCACCCTCTGCAAAAAAAAAAAAAAAAAAAAAAAAAAAAAAAAAAAAAAACAAGGAAAAGTAAATCACCATTGTTTGGGCAGGTCTTGGTCAAAGGCATGCACAAAATTTTTTAAAAGTTATATGGATTTGGGAGGGAGAAACAGAATTGTCGTTATTTGCAGATGATACAACTA
>NW_012117377.1:6678992-6680515 GCF_000951035.1 Colobus angolensis palliatus | reverse complement strand
AAACTCCAAAGAATATCAGATATGCTACTAGAACTAACAAGACAGCTTTGCAAGATTGTTAGATACAACTCTGTCTATAAGAGTCAATTACAACCACAGACTTGGAGAAAATATTTGCAAAACACATATCTGATAAAGAACTTGTGCCAAAATATACAAATAACTCTTGAAACTCAACAGGAAAACAAACAGCCCAATTAAAAAGTAGGCAAAAGATCTGAATAGACACCTTGTTAAAGAAGATAAACAGATGGCAAATAAGCGTATAAAAAGATGCTCAGTATCATATGTCCTTAGGAATTGCCAAATAAACCCACTACTCACTTATTAGGATGAATAAAATCCAAAACATTGAGAACACCAAATGCCGGTAAGCCTGCAGAGCAATAGGAACTGTCATTCATCGATTTTGCATTTTGGGAATGCAAAATGGTATAGCTACTTTGGAAGACATTCTGGCAGTTTCTTATAAAACATATTTAGTTTAATATGGTAAATTTATGTTTAAATTTTACTATACGATCCGTCAATCATACTCCTTGGTATTTACCCAAATGAGATGAAAACTTGAGTTCACACAAAAATCTGCACATGAGGTTTTTTTTTTTTGAGACGGAGTCTCACTCTGTCACCCAGGCTGGAGTGAAGTGGCGCGATCTCCGCCTCTTGGGTTCAAGCAAGGTGGATCACTTGAGGTCAGGAGTTGGAGACCAGCCTGGCCAACATGGCGAAACCCTGTCTCTACTAAAAATACAAAAATTAGCCAGGCATGGTGGTGGGCGCCTGTAGTTCCAGTTACTCTGGAGGCTGAGGCAGGAGAATCGCTTGAACCCGGGAGGCAGAGACTGCAGTGAGCCGAGATCGCACCACTGCACTCCAGTCTTGGCGAGACTTTTTCTTAATTAAATATCACATGAGGCCAGGTGCGGTGGCTCATGCCTGTAATCCTGTCTCAAAAATAAATAAATAAATAAATGGGCAAAAGATAAGATAAACATTTCACAGAAAAAGAAAACTTAAATGCCTAGAAACGTATAAAGAGTTTAAACCTTATTAATAATCAGGAAAATGTAAATCAGAAGCACAGCTAGATGCCAATTTAATACCTACCAGACTGGCAAACATTAAAGACTTGCTCAGCATCAAGTGGCGAGGATATGGAGTAATGGGGACTAAATTTTTCGGCTGGTAGGACCGTCAAGTGTTACAGCCACTTCGGAAAATAGTTTTGATGGATGCTATGAAGCAGGAATTATCAGATGATCTTTTAAATAATATATCTAGCAGGGTGTGAGGGGCTTTGATTTTTATATCGTGCATGTAGAGGTGCACAGTGCTCTTGTGATCTTTTCTTTCCTTCCTCCTTCCCTCTCTTTTTCCTTCCTTCCTTCCCTTCCTTCCTTCTTTCCTTCCCTCTCTTCCTTCCCCTCCCTTCCCTTCTTTCCCTCCCTCCCTCCCTCCCTCCCTCCCTCCTTCCTTCCTTCCTTCCTTCCTTCCTTCCTTCCTTCCTTCCTTCCTTCCTT
>NW_012117377.1:6646658-6678862 GCF_000951035.1 Colobus angolensis palliatus | reverse complement strand
TCTCTCTCTCTCTCTCTCTTTCTTTCTCTCTCTCTCTCTTTTGATGGAGTCTCACTCTATTGCCCAGGCTGGAGTACAGTGGCGTGATCTCGGCTCACTGCAACCTCCGCCTTGTGGGTTCAGGCGATTCTCCAGCTTCAGCCTCTTGAGTAGCTGGGACTACAGGTGTGCGCTACCATGCCCAACTAACTTTCTTTTTGTATTTTTTGTTAGAGACAGGGTTTCACTATGTTGGCCAGGCTGGTCTCAAACTCCTGACCTCATGATCCATCCTCCTCAGCCTCCAAAGTGCTGGGATTACAGGCGTAAGCCACCGCGCCTGGCCTGATCTGTCTTTCAAGTACGTATAACTTTTAGGAATATGAAGATGTCATGTAAAACATTATAACCAAGACAGCAAATTATCAAGACAAGCAGGCAGAGGTTACTTTTGGAGGTTATTTTTGCATGGTGGTTATTTGCACAAATATTTTTATTTATCTATTTAATTTATTTCCTAGAGTTGTAGGAGTCTAACAAGACTCTATTGCTCAAACAGAGCTGGAAATAGTGATGAATATTCACATACATATCCACTCTTCATGGAACAAGACAGTGTTGTTTGGAAGTTCTTAACCAAATTAATCAGATTCTTTGAACTACTTTTGTGATGCTGAGTATTATCTTTCCCAGTGGCTGCGTGGGAGTTGGGCACCAGTTTTGATCTCTTTGACTCTTTTAGTTAATTATAAAAAAACATTTTTAAGGCCAGGCTCTAGAATTTCATTATATGACATTAGAAAAGAATAACTAGCTTGTGGAGCTGTTTGGTTAGAAGATGGAGAGAGGGCTGAGTAAGACTTCATTTAATAAAAGTGTAAGATCTTCTTTCCTGCTTTAATAAAATTAAACATGCACTTTCCTTACAATCTACCCATCCTCTGTCTAGAGAAATCATTACATCTGCAGCAGGAGCTATGCATGATAATGTTCATAGGAGCACTGGTCATAATAGCAATAAAAACTGGCAATAGTCCAAATATCTGTTAGCGGTAGAATGTATACATAAAACTGTGGTGTATTTATCCAACAGAATACTATACAGACTGGGCGCGGTGGCTCACACCTGTAATCCCAGCACTTTTTGGGAGGCTGAGGCAGATGGAGTACCTGAGTTCAGGAGTTCAGGACCAGCCTGACCAACATGGTGAAACCCCATCTCTACTAAAAGAAATTAGCCAGGTGTGGTAGCGTGCACCTATAATCCCAGCTACTCAGGAGGCTGAGATGGGAGAATCACTTGAACCTGGGAGGCGGAGGTTGCAGTGAGCTGAGGTCGTGCCACTACACTCCAGCCTGGGCAACGAGAGTGAAACTCTGCCTCAAAACAAACAAACAAAAACCTGTACAGCAGTGAAAATGAATGCACTACAACTATACATATAATATGCATGGATTATAAAAATAATGTAAAAATTTAAAAAACGGAAATGTATGATTCCATTTCTATAAAGTTCAAAATAGGCAAAACCAAATCATATAGTATTGTCCAGGGATGCACATGTAGGCACAAAGGAACGATTACAAAAAACTAGGATTGTGGTTAGCCTTCCAGTGGGGGAAGAGGAAGCGGTTGGGGAAGCCTGCATGTGTTGCTAATACTCTATTTTTTATGCCGAATGGTTGTTCAGGGAGGTGTTCATTTTATCACTTTTTAAGTTGTACATACACTGACTGGGCACGGTGGCCCGTTCCTGTAATCCCAGCGCTTTGGGAGGCTGAGGCAGGCGGATCACCTGAGGTCAGGAGTTCGAGACCAGGTTGGCCAATATGGTGAAACCCTGCTCTACTAAAAATATGAAATTAGCTGGGTGTGGTAACACGCGCCTGTAATCCCAGCTACCTGGGAGGCTGAGGCAGGAGAATTGCTTGAACCCATGGGGCGGAGGTTGCAGTGAGCCAAGATTGCACCATTGCACTCCAGACTGGGTGGCAGAGTGAGACTCCCTCTTAAATAAATAAATAAATCAACCAACCAACCAACCAACATATGCATTCTCTTGCAAACATATTTCACAAGGCATTATTTATTTATTTATAGAGATGGGCACAAATTCAGGTGAGCTTGTAGACTGGGAGACTGCCTAAATTGTCTCTGTATTTTCACTGAAGCGTAAAGTGAGGTTCTCAGCGAAATGTCCAGGGAAGGTGTGGGAGAGGTGAAGACAGAAGCTATGAGTGTCATCCAGGAAAGCAGGAGAGTAGGCTAACAAGGGACTGTAGTAAATTGTGTTGTGGTGTCATGTACCCTTGTGAGGTTTGTGGACAGGATCAGTAAACTCTAATCAGTCAGCCTAGTTGTGTGGTTTTTCTTCAACATTTAGCTCATCAGTCTCAGATGCAGAGAGGTCTCAGAACAGTACAGGTTTGCCAGGCTATTAAAATGGAGAAAGGGGCACGGGACTGGAGGGTACTGAGAAGGAAATGATTGAATTATTGGCCATGGAATTTAGGCTGAGTGAAAAGAGAAACGAAGATGGGAGGGAGGTGATGTTAGGACTGATGGATTTGAGATCTTGGTAAGTCGAAGACTTGGAATGTAGGGTACTAGTGTGGGCTGGGAAGTTCATGGTTAGCGATGCTGAAAATTAAGAGTTTTAGAAGTGGTTTAGGATGTTACTAGTGATGGGCTGGGCATGGTGGCTCATGCGTGTAATCTCAGCATTTTGGGAGGCCGAGGCCGGCGGATCATCTGAAGTCAGGAGTTCAAGACCAGCCTGACCAACATGGTAAAACCCTGTCTCTACTAAAAATACAAAAATTATCTGGGCATAGTGGCGGGTGCCTGTAATCCCAGCTACTAGGGAGGCGCAGGCAGGGGAATCGCTTGAACCTGGGAGGTAGGGGTTGCAGTGAGCTGAGATCATGCCATTGCACTCCAGCCTGGGCAACAGAGCAAGACTCCGTCTTAAAAAAAAAAAAAAGAATGTACTAGTGATGAAAAGTTGAAGGCTTCAAAGAATGGCTGACATGAAATCAAGACATTGAATGGTTCTCAGCTGAGGTCAGGACTGCTGATCCCTGGGGGATGAAATGGGGCGTGTGCAAGGACACGTGATGTCGCAGACTGTGGAGCGGGTAGAAGGCTGGTAATGTGCAGGGAGGGCGCAGCAATGCCATAAGGCTCATATTGTGGAGGATTGCCTCGCACAAAGAGTTGTCCTGCCTCAAATGACAGAGCCCCAGTTAAGAAGCACTGGGCTAGGGTATTGGACAGATCACCCACGTGAACGTGCAGAGTGACGACAGGGAAATGCTGGAGAGAAAGACAGTATAAGCAAGAAGAGGGACAATGAAGGGGAGTAGCTTGTAGAATTGGCTAGCACAGGTTTCACTGGAGCTGGAGGTTTTGAAGGGAAGAGGAGAAATTATTTAGAAGCAGCAATTGAGAGAGATTCTCAAGGGACAGCCAGGCTTCGGGTAAAGCAGAAAGGTCAAGAAACATTTGAAAACATGGAGTCTACTGGGTCATTTGCCTGTCACAGATTGAGAATTCCAGAGGGCACATTGGAAAGGGGGGACAGCAAGGATGAACAGGGGTGCTGGCCAGATAAGGGCATGTAGAGAGTTGTTGGGGATGAGTCTGGGGATGGGTGGCCTGCGGGGCTTGGGCTTTCCGTGATGACTCAAGTGAACAGGATGGCCGCCTGAAGCGCCTGGCCCTGGCGGTCTCTCACAGGAGGTTGGATCTCATTTGGACAATAGTTCTGAATCCTTAGTGCATGGATCAGGGGCGTCTGGGTAACTCCTCCCTGTAGAAACACCAGAGGGTTCAAATTCGTGGTTCATGTTTATTGGGGCGGGTAGTCCTGGAATAATTTATGTAGCTTGAGTCAAACCCAGTAAAAATCTAGGAAGTCTGACTGCACCTCTATTGAATTTTGGAGGGGAGTCACCTAGCGGGTCCTTCAGATACTCACATGTTCAGGTTGCCCGACATGAACTCATCCAGGAACCACGCAGAACTGGGTCTTATGAAATGCAGCAGTGTTTCTTACACATGAGTACTCGTGAATCACCTGGGGATTTTGCTAAAATGCCGATTCTCATTTAGTAGGCCCGGGGTGGGCAGATTTGTCATTTCAGAGAAGCATGTGCTTGCATGGAAAGAAGAGATGCTTTAGAACTGGCTGAGTTCAAATATGGGCCTTCCCTACGCCATCTGTGTGGTCTTGGGCAACTGTCTTTGTGCAAAGCAGGAATGGTATCATTGGCTGTTGTGAGAATTAAATGAAATAATGTGTGTAGTACTCAGCATGGGCCCAAGCACAAAGCAGAGGTAAAGATTTTCATTTTTTTTTTTTGTCATCAAAACCCACGTGACCTTCTGTGGATTATCAACTGCTTGCCAGGGGGCATTTCTGTGGCACCTACTCACTGATCCTGGCAGAGGGAGAGGAAGGCTTGAGAGTTTTCCTCAGTCTTTGTTTATGCCTGAGTCTTGTGGCCTGGCTCCCATACATCTTCTTCTGGTTTTTGGATCTGAAAATCCCAGCCCCGCTGAAGTGGATATGCACTGGCCACGTAGACTGAGAGTGCGAGGTAGACGAGATTGCTTTTCTTAGTCTGATGGGTTCTTCACTTCCCTATCAAATGCATCTTCTTCTTCCAGTGGAGGAATGCAGGCCTCATTCACTCCGCTCCACTTTGAGGAGCCTGGTATAGTGGCTTTGGGAACTTGACTCCCGAGTCTACGTATTTACAAGGCTGTGAAGACAGCCTCATGGGTGGGGCTTCAGATGTACCTGAAGGCTGCCCAGGTATAAATCCCACAGATCACCTAGACATCTGGGGTGTGAAGGAAACAGTCTGGTAGCCAGTAGCTTAGAACCAGGCAACTGTTCCTAAGGGAGGGGTCAGGTGTCAGGGAGGCACTCAAAGATGGGGATTCTACACCAGGCCTCACCAGCATGGGACCTTCCCAGATCACGGCAGGGCTCCAGAATAGGGGGGCTCATCTACTCAGGAGGATGAATGCCTCCGAGTATGGTGAGAGGAGGCTCTTTACGTCCCCTGTTGGCTTTGACAGGAAGGAATGACCAAGGGGCAGGTATGAGAGGCCTCAGCAATGCTCTGGGCTTTGACTCCGTAAGTAGCTGTCTGCCACTGATTTAATTCCTGGAAAGTATAGCCAGAAGCTGTTAATCTTTATTAGCACTGCCTTCTGCAAAGTTATTATAGAACAAGGTCAATATCTGGGTGATTAGGAGAACTTCAGGAGCAGGTAATGAAAAATACACAACAGAAGACCACTGTCCTCCAGATACTTGGCATTCTTTCTCCAAGCAAGATCCCGAAGTTGCTTTACCAGCTTTGAATCTTTAACCTCCTTGTGAGAGTCTATTAGGAGCCCGTGTTAGCCTGGGGGAAGAGCTCCCCTTTGCCTATTGTTCTGGAGGCCAGAACAAGTAAGTTGTACATAGATCATTCTTGCTTAGCAGAGTGGACAGGCATTGATGGGTCACAAAAGGCTGGTATTCATTTATTTAACAATAGTTAATTCAAGAGACATTTTTGAATTAGTAGAGGAAAATATTACTCCACAGTGTGCAGAAAGGTCAGTGGAGGAGGAAGGGGAAGGGGTAGGTTGGAGGTGCCAAGCATTGGAGGACAGGTCCGTGGGAAATGAGCAGCTCATTCACTCAGGCTCCTGCTTGCTTTGCTGCTTCAAGACAAGCGTGTGTGTGTGCATGTGTCGGGGCTATTCCTCTGCAGGTCTGTCCCCTGCACTTTGGGGAAGGAGTCCATTCTAGCTTGCCCTTCTGCCTCCATTTCCCAGAAGCCAGGGCTGGCACTCCTACCTGTGAGCAGGTGTGGCTACGCTCTCTGACAGCTAAGGCACTGGCCCGCAGATCTGTGCACGAGAGGAATGCAGGTGAATCCAGGTGCATGTGCATGTGAGAGGAAGACAGGATGGAGGGGCTGGCTGTCATGTTCCGCCAAGCACATGGGAGCCTTGGGTTTTAAAAATACACCTCCCCACCTCGCCCAACACAAATACACAACAGTTGTAATCTGAAAGTCAGAAAGCACTATAACACATTTCTTATAAAAGTATTTTTTTAATAAATCAATGTATTTCAATGTTGTAACATGATAGCCCAATGCTATATCAAGGTAGCAAAAGTGAAGATTCCTGGTATTTTGATATAAACACTATGAATGACAGTACACTTGCGTTCAACTTCACAAGAAATTATCTTCAGGTCCATAAAGATTCTTCGACAGCTGTAACACCTTTCAAACAGTAAAGATGTACATGTATTGAAAGAGTAGACAATGAAAGCCTAATAACTGAGCTGTGCTCTCAATGGTTGTATGGCTAGCTTGCTGAACAAAAATCTAAATCTTTTAAAGAAAATACAGCATATATCAAAGTTACAGAGTATCTTACAGAAATGGAGTCATAAGGAGACACACAGATTAGAACCCTGAAGCAGTGAATGTGTTTCTACCCGTTTTGTGATGGAAGAAGCCATGGATATCGAGTCCTGCAGCTAGCTGTCTGTGGTGTTGAATCTCCTCATACACACAATGCTACCAATGGACTAAAACCAGAATTCCCTGCTCTGTACAAATGCTGGTGATGGGTAACTTGCTCTATTGCTGTGGGTCAGAGCAACAGCTGGCTGGATTCAGGCATCAGGAAGAGGCTAAGATCATACACCACTGCCTTCTACACTCCAACAGTTACACTTGCCAAAGCTGATGCTCCCCTTGTAAGGGTTAAAAAAAACCCCAAGGGTGTTTAAAACAAACAGCAGAAACCAGAAGCTTCTGACCCTCTAACATGTATTACTGTCCACCCCACCATGAGAAGTATGTCCACCTGGTTACAACAGAGAGACTCCGTACCATATGTATATTCATGACCAGATTGTTCATATAGGATTTTTCTTAACAGAGATCAGGTTGAGAATGATTCTTTTTCTCCAAGGGCAAGAAAAAGCTGGCTAAATGCTAGTTAATTAAATCCATTCTCAATTTTGAACTGTAGAGAAGAACCTGACTTGAATGAGATTTTCTAAAGGAAGACATTTATTTCTCAACCTCAGGTATAATTAGATTATAAGGAGTCTCATGTCCAGAATTGCATCTGCTGATTGTTAGTATGGTAATTGGCCTTAGGACACTATTTTTACTAGAACCCTTTACATTATTTTTAAACTCCAAATGCTGCAGATGAAAGTAAATACGACAAAATAATAAAATCACTTGTGTGCTGACTCGCTGGATTCTGGTTAAGCACAGATGGGATGCTGATATTCACCAAGAAGTGTCTAACTAACGGCTACTCTGTGTGTCAGTAGCCCAGGTTTCAATCATATGTACTTGAATGAATTAGAAAAAAACTGTACTCCTCACATTATTAAAAATATTACAAGCAAATTGTATCCAAGGCTTTGTACTAACCTGGGTTTTGGGGATAGGACTCTTTTTAGTGAACAGGTCACTGCTGGAGCCTTAGTGTTTTGCCTATATCTCAATTTTAGACCTGAACCAAGTCGACAATCTCATTACGTTCATATATTCCTTTCTTCTGTCATACCTCTTGAAGCAAGCGTTCTGCCCCCTAAAGAACTAAGAGTAATCTGTAAAGGCTTTCCTCTCTGGAAACAGAACAGTCGAAAGTATAAATCAGGTTAAGTGGCTTCACTGTCCTCAGGCCAATGCTTACAACCCAAGGTTTATTTTCCCTATGAACAGGGTGTGCTTACATTAATAAAATGAATCAAAATCAGCTTATGGAAAAATTAAAAATATAGTTTACTGAAAGATTATGTATCCTCACACAGAGCAATAGCAAACAATCCAATCTAAAAGTTTAAATAAATGTCAATAACTTTAAAACTATATTTTATATATATAAAGCTGAAGTCACTGCCTTGGATAATTTTACACTGTATCCAATATTTGACGTAGGACATTCATTCTTAAGGCAGAAAAATTGAATTTGACATGTAATGACTTGGTTCTTACATCCAAGGGTCAAACTAGGAGTAGACTGGAGCAGACAGATTCCTTGCTAACAAGGATTTATCTGTGGTGACAATTTCATTCTTAGAGTATGTTACGTAAGAGATATACATTTGAGAGAACATATAAAATGAATCTTAAGACACACAAATATGATTTTTTTAACGATTGGTCAATGAGACTAGGCATTCTATTATGACGTGAAATGACTCCCATGACAAACGCCAACATACTCTTTCTGATATGGTACATAAAGAGTATAAAATATCAAAGAACTACCTTTTTGGGGTGGACTTTAGATTCTAGTTTTCAAGGTTTAGTATAAAAGGTAGCCTGAAGAGTTAAAAGCAGTTGAATGTCAACTCACTGCTAACTTGGAAGGCTACCACTTAGGATATTTCTACGCCATCAAAATCCTGTGCAAGGAGGAAATACATGTGTATTAAAATAAAAATGAAGCCCTCCCCCAATGCATGTGCAACACATTTGTCAGTTACTACCAAGAATATCTTGAATGAAAAACATCTATAGAATGAGTGGCATCAAAGTCAGAGAGACGTAAGAACATATCACCCCACCTAGGTGGACGGATATTTGGGATGAAAGCAGGTGTTCCATGGGCACCTGGGGAGATGAGCTACTCAGAGTGGACGGGGGTGTGAAGAGGAACTGGACCCAGGGTTCCAAGCCCTCAGGGCTGTGTGCTCCTTCACCTCAGGCCAGTCTGGTTCTCTGCATCCTGGTGCCAACAACTTTAACAAAACAAACACAAATCTAAAAGACCATTCTTAAGCAGGTGATGGTGACTATAACTGTTTAAGTACCTTTTTGTGTGCCTATTATTTATGCCATAGATCTGGCAATTGTCAGAAGTATACAAAGATTACCTGCCTAATTTTTGAAGACACGAAGATTTTCTCTTTCACGTGGCAGGAGTCCATGCAAGATTTGTAAACAGCGATACAAAATACTGTAAACATAACTTAACAGAGCTTATATAAAACAGAAGAAGTAAATCCAGATTGACGAGTGGGTAAAAAAAAACAGAGGGCAGCTTCTTACAAAGTTCTCCCTCCTGCGCAAGTGATTTTTTTTTTTTTTTGATTACAAATATAATCCTGAGCTGAAAAACTGGGATTTGGGGGAGAGCCATCTTTGCATACAAAATATCCAAAGGATGCTTCTCTATTTACTTTTCTCTAGTGATATTCGACTGCCAGAGACAGTTCTGAATGTGTGACTTTGGAGACATTTATAGTTTAGTGTGGCGCCCGGGTCTGGAGCCTGCTGCAGTGCTTGCCACGGAAGCGGATGCGGCAGCATCCTCTGCTTCCTCCAGTTCATCCTGGAGCTCTTGGCTGACACTAGACTGCAGGGCTGCGGGCGTGAGCCACTCCTTCGGGAGGCAACTCTGTAGAAAGGGTATACAGGAGCTGAAGTAGGCAAGCCGATTGATCCAGCGAGGAATCTCTTTCCCACAGAGAATCTACAGAAGAAAAAGAGTTCTGTATTAGGTAAGAGAGGTTACGATGACCTGGTCCACTGCCAGGGAGTGCAGGGTGGGAGGAGGGAGGTGGCTTACAGAGAAGCCACTGCAGAGCAGCCTTCGGTGGTGTTACTCCAGGCTTTTGATAACAAGCAGCTCTTGACTCAGGACCTGGGGTCCCTACTGTTGGCTCCATTCCTTCCTTTCTAAAGAACCTTGTCAAGTTGCTTACTTTTCATATCTGAAATCAAGCCAATTTCACTTGGCTCCTTTCTTTGATCTCTGCAACTGCCGTGAGACACACTGAAAAGTATTTTGAACACACAGAAGACGCTTGTTAATACAATGTATTATTAGAGTAACAGAAGCTCCAGGCAATTGGAAGAGTCAATCTTGGATGTTTTCCTATTTGTGAATTCTCCTTTTTCACAGATTCTTTTCGACTTTCCCCTTTCCTCCAGTGTGTATCACTCCATTTTTCCTGGTCTACATTTTACCCCTTTACTTCTCTCCCTGACTCACTTGTTTCAAGGAGCTCATCCTGGTCCAGAAAAAACAGCCTGGGTGATAGTGTCTCAAAGAAAAAAAAAAAAGTGTGGGCCAGGTGCAGTGGCTCACGCCTGTAATCCCAGGACTTTGGGAGGCTGAGGCCGGCAGATTACAAGGTCAGGAGTTCGAGACCAGACCGGCCAGTATGATAAAACCCCGTCTCTACTAAAAATACAAAAAATTAGCAGGGCACGGTGGTGCACACCCGTATTCCCAGCTACTCGGGAGGCTGGGGCAGGAGAATCGCCTGAACCTGGGAGGCAGAGGTTGCAGTGAGCCGAGATCACACCACTGCACTCCAGCCTGGGCGACAGAGCGAGACTCTGACACACACACACACACACACGTTTTCCCAAATGAAGACCTGGCTCCATGACTCTGTGGAAGTAGGCCTGGAGTCAGACAAGGCATGGAAGCCTGGCCACGCTTCAGTCTGAAGACACCAGCAGGGGTAGAAATCGGTGCCAGGAGGAACCCTCCCGGCTGCTGATCTGCGTCTGTATTTCCCACTTCCCGTCCTTACTATTTCCTTAGGACTCTTGAACCCTTCCCCCGCTCCTATTTCAAATAGTAAGAACTGGGTCTATTCTATGCCCTAACTTTATTCTTTATTATCTTCTTTCTCTTGTGCAGACAACGGACTGGGCTTCTGTTCATGCCCCACTGCCACTTTGTTGTTTTTGCCTCCAGTTATACCAAAGATTATGATCACGTGATCTCAGAGTACCATCTTAGATATCTGCATATCTTAGGTAATAACTTTGGAAAGAGGTTTCAAAGAACCTTATGTCTAAAAATTAGCTAAAATTTAATAAGCTGGCACCTATAATTATACAACGTGTACCTTTTCTCCTAAAAGTTCAGTCCTACCTCTTAATGGTTATTACATTTATTTTAAATAGCATGTCTCTGTCTTAACTACAGGGAAAGTGAGATGGCCTCACTTGAGGGAAGGTAGCATGTGCTAACCACTTTTGATTATCAAGCACCTATCACATTGCCTGGGAGTACAGAGAGGTAGACACTTAAAAATATTTGGGTTGGGTGCAGTGGCTCACGCCTGTAATCCCAGCACTTTGGGAGGCCGAGGAGGGCAGATCACGAGGTCAGGAGATCGAGACCATCCTGGCTAACAAGGTGAAACCCCGTCTCTACTAAAAATACAAAAAATTAGCCGGGCGAGGTGGCGGATGCCTGCAGTCCCAGCTATTCGGGAGGCTGAGGCAGGAGAATGGCGTGAACCCGGGAGGCGGAGCTTGCAGTGAGCTGAGATCATGCCATGGCACTCCAGCCTGGGGGACAGAGCAAGACTCCATCTCAAAAAAACAGAAAAAAATAAAATCAATAAATTGAAGAATGTGTACATGAGGCCAGGCACGGTGGCTCATGCCTGTAATCTCTGTACTTTGGAAGTCCAACGCAGGAGGATTACTTAAGGCCAGGAGTTCAAGACCAGCCTGGGCAACATAGTAAGACCTTGTTTATACACACACACACACATTCTCTCTCACTGGGTGTGGTGGTGTGTGCCTGTAGCCTCAGCTACTTGGGAGGCTAGGGCAGGGGGATTGCTTGGGCCCAGGAGGTTGAAGCTGTGGAGAGCCAAGACTGTGCCACTGCACTACAGCCTGGATGACACAGTGAGATTCCATCTCAAAAACAAAACAAAAATGTGTATATCAACTACATCTGCCCTGAAAAATGCTGCCAAACAGGCCGGGCAGGTGAGGTGGTATCTCACACCTGTAACCCCCAGCACTTTGGAAGGCGGAGGTAGGTAGATCACTTGAGGTCAGCAGTTCGAGACCAGCCTGGCCAACATAGTGAAACCCCGTCTCTACTAAAAATACAAAAATCAGCCAGGTGTGGTGGCACACACCTGTAATCACAGCTACTCAGGAGGATGAGGCAGGAGAATCGCTTGAACCCAGGAGGCAGAGGTTGCAGTGAGCCAAGGTCATGCCACTGCACTCCAGCCTGGGTGACAGAGCAAGACTTTGTCTCACCAGAAAAAAGAAAAAAAAGCACTGGGACATATTTAGGGTTATCTGCATATTTAGAGGTTAATCATGTAAGTCGTGACTAAGACTATCTAGTTAAAGTGATAGCGACTGCTGCCTATTCAACAGCCATTTCCCTCATTCTCCTTCCCGAGTCCTAATTTCATTCAGTCATCTCCCCTCCTCCATATATCCAAGTGCTACAGGTGAACATGACTTCATTCCAACCCCTGAGGGTGTGGCTTGATTAGCCTAAAACACAGTCCTATCTATAGCCACCTGGTTTTGTAGATAAAGTTTTTTTTTTTTTTTTTTTTTTGAGGCGGAGTCTCACTCTGTTGCCCAGGCTGGAGTTAGTGGTGCGATCTCGGCTCACTGCAAGCTCTGCCTCCCGCGTTCACGCCATTCTGTCTCAGCCTCCCGAGTAGCTGGGACTACAGGCGCCTGTCACCACACCCGGCTAATTTTTTTGTATTTTTAGTAGAGATGGGGTTTTACAGTGTTAGCTAGGATGGTCTCGAATGGTCTCGATCTACTGACCTCGTGATCCACCCACCTCAGCCTCCCAAAGTGCTGGGATTACAGGCTTGAGCCACCACGCCCGGCCTGTAGATAAAGTTTTACTGAAACATAGCTGTGTCTATTTGTTTATGTATTGCCTATGCCTCTTAGGCTACAATGGCAGAGGCAGAGCTGGGACCATGAATAGTCCATAAGCCTAAAACATTACCTGGCTCTTTCAAATAAAAGTGTACCAACCCTTGGTCAAGCCAATTTTTTTTTTTGAGATGTAGTCTTAGTCTGTTACTCAGGCTGGAGTGCAGTGGCGCGCTCTGGACTCGCTGCAACCCCTGCTTCCCAGGTTCAAGCGATTCTCTGGCCTCAGCCTCCCGAGTAGCTGGGATCATAGGCACGCACCACCACACCTGGCTAATTTTTTAAATTTTTAGTAGAGATGGGGTTTCACCATGTTGGCCAGGCGGGTCTCAAACTCCTGACCTCAGGTGATCAGCCTGCCTCTGCCTCCCAAAGTGCCAGGATTACAGGCGTGAGCCACAATGCCGGGCCAAGCCAATGTTTTTAAAACCTTGAGTCGTGACCCATTAGTAAGTAGGTCACTGAGTACTGCTACCTGAATTTTTAAAACAAAACAGACTGTAGGTAGCGAGGTAACCATGACACATCTTAGTTACGTGCCTGTGTGTGTGTAAACTGGGTCACAATGCAAAATGTATTTCTTAGGTGACTAGTGATCAAATAGTATTTGGTTTATATAGCAAAATGAATTTTGTATTTAAGCTCCAATCCAGCAGTCCCTCTTCTAGAAAATCAAGTGTACAGATATAGTGGCAAAAATAAAAAGATGTATGTACAGGGTTATTCATCACAATACTTTTTGTAACAGCAAAAGACTAAAAATAACCAAGTGCCATTAATAGGTTGAATAAATTATGGTACATCCACACAAGGAAGACTATTCAGCTAAAAAAAGAAGTGAGGAATATTTCTATATACTGCTACAGAATGCACTCCAGGATACACTATTAGTGAAAAAAGCAAAATGTAGAAAAGTGTATATAGGATGCTCCCAAAATATAATAGTGCAACAGGCAGAGAATAAAATTTATAGACATTCCCATTCCAAAAGGGAGAAAACGGAAGGAAGAAAGGAGTTACTAGTCCCAATTTTAGAATCCAACAAGGGAACGTCCATCAGGTTTCGGGGCCTGGGAATAATCTTCTATGGCCCTTGGTTCTGCTATCTGGAAAGTCTATCCTTTGAGTCATCCTTTTTCTCCAGCCAATTACCTGCTTATAGAATTCTGACAGTCCAAGCACCTTCTTTAATTTTATCCCCTCTCTGTCGCTTTCAGTCCAAGCCGGCAGTGTTTCTGCTAATAGAGCATTCTCAAAACACTGTGGCTCTCTTGCGTTATGTCATGGGACTGACTCCATTAGAAAAGATGTTCCTCCACACATCTTTCCTGAATAATCCCATCTCCATTCTTGGTTTCTGTTGAGATGGTTTAGAGGATCCACAAGTCACATTAATTTCTTCAGCAGTTAAAGGAAAAAAAAAAAAAAGTGGTCCAGTCATACCCTTGGCTTTCTCTGTAGCATCCTTTCCTAATAGTGAAGCTCCTAATTTTAGCATCTTTTGCAATCTGGATAGGCTGAAAAATTTCCTAAATCATTAAATGTTGATTCCTTTTTGTGCTTTAATAGTTCTTCCCTCTATTGTTCTTTTCACATTTTACTATAAGCAACAAGGCAGGCTGCATCTTCTATACTTTGCTTGGAAATCTCCTCAGCTAAATATCATAACCCCATAGAAATAAATTCCAATTAACTGTAAAACACATGACTTTTACTGTATCTATTAAGCCACAATCTAAAGATGAAAGAAGGACAAAAAACCTTAACTTTCTAGTACTCCTATTGGTGGCAGTTACGGTAACACTATTATTCTACAGCTGTTTTAGGTACAGAGGAGTAAAACAAATCAGCAATTATGTTTCTTGTTGTTGAGAATTTAGATTTTTGACATGGGATAGACAAAATGTAGCTATATCATTGATGAGGTTAAGTAAAAACGCTGTAGCCCAAATGTGTAGTAGAAATGTCACTATGAACCTGTAAAAAAAAAGTCCTAGTTTCATCTACTAGTGGGGGTGGGGAGCTAGAAACAATTATCAATTCAGTAGTAGTGAGCAACCTAATGCCCAGATTAAAGTTTCTAAATATTTGCTATTAGAAGGAAACAGTTCTGAGGTAGAAAATATGTAGATGAGCCTGGAATATCTTGACATAGCAGAAAACAAAAGGCTGTAGAAGATTATTAGGGACAAATCAAAAGACTTATGAGCCAACTTGAAGAGGCTCCCATGCATCAAAGATGGGACAAAAACAGTCATTCCACTGATCTGAAACATAAAATACTTTTAAATCTGGGGAGGAGATATTCACGATGCTAAATTTTCAAAACAGAAAAAATATTTTGCGGGGAGAAAAAAACCACTTAGAGAATACTAGGGAAGTGTGTCAGGGATCCCCAAGACCCAGTTTTTCCACCTCCAGATTTTATGATTTTAGAGGACTCACAGGACATAGCATATAGTTGTATTCACAGGTATGACTTATCACAGCGAAAGGATATGAAACAAAATTCGCAAGGGAAAAGGTGCATGGGGTAAAGTTTAGAGGAAAACAGGTTTCCACTCCAGCCTGAAAAATTAGTTTGAGTCTTTGTTTCAGAGGGATTACCTGAAGACAGTTCCATGTTGGTTCATGACATCAGGTTATCAGCCTGACGACTGTGGATGACATCTGGAGGTGTTCTGTGTGGGAAATGCAGGAGCTGAGGCCACTCCCTGCTCCCATAGGTTTGAGCACAGGCTCAGCAGGCTGTTTGAATTCAAAGTGCTTGCAGCATCTTAAAAAGGTAGCATGGGAAGTTTTTCTTTAGGAAGAGGGGAAGGCAGTATTGAAAAACAAAGCTCATCAGTCTTTGCCTCCGTTGAGATTCCCTAGGTGCCAGTGTTTGCTTTTTGTTATTGTTACAAAATCAGCATGTCCCATTTAGCAGTCATAGTTTCACATTTACAAAACTGTCCTCTACTCTCATCCAGACCTTTTGTCTGGAAGGGATGTATTAAAGGGGGACAAAAGTTTTCACAAGATTTTTTTTTTTCTTTTTTGAGACAGAGTCTTGCTCTGTTGCTAGGCTGGAATGCAGTGGCGCACTCTCGGCTCCCTGTAACCTCCACCTCCCGTGTTCAAGGAATTCTCCTGCCTCAGCCTCCTGAGTAGCTGGGACTACAGACCTGCACCACCACACCCAGGTAATTTTTGTATTTTTAGTAGAGATGGGGTTTCACCATGTTGGCCAGGATGATCTTGATCTCTTGACTTCGTGAACCACCTGCCTGAGCCTCCCAAAGTGTTGGGATTACAGGCATGAGCCACTGCGCTTGGCTGGAAAATATTTTTATATAACATAACCAGAAAGATATGTTTCAGAAATGGACAGAATTAAGTCCTGAATTTTCAAAATATTTCAAAATGGTTTCAGAGAGCCACTCACCGCTTTCATCCTGATCCTTCATTTAGTAAGTGGCCCATAGCATCATTCCATTTCTGGAGACAGCTGCATTTAGTAATCAAACTGCCTTACTAAGGTGTGTGCACCAGTAGAAAGGTAGCAGAGTAGCAGCAGACTGTAAGCCCACTGTTGCAAACTGCAGCTTATCCAGGAAGTCCCAAGTAAACACAGTGAAACTTTCCCGAGAGAGGTAGAGAGTAAGATGGGTAGACACAGGGGTCACAGTCCTAGTGATATGCTTTCCCCTCAACATGCAGCTTTTGTCAATAATCACAAATTGGGAATGCAATCAGTCCCTGTATCAGAAATACAGAACAGATAAGCAGTTCGACTTTGTATGGTACCACCAGAGAAGCCGGTTCCCATGGACACCTGTGATAATCCACAGTTCCGTCAACATCTATGTTTTTATAGTGAAGAGCCCCACAGAGTGGTACCCTAAATCTGCCTTGATCCCCAAGTAGAAGTCTTGTTCCCTGAGCCTGTATCTCTTTTAGTTTAACACAGCTTGTTTAGCTAAGACTGAAATAGTGTGTAGGAGACAATGTCAAGTTTTAGCTCAAGTGTCAAGTCCAAGCAATTAGGGTCTATGAATTCAGGATTCCAAAATACGCCAGAGACTTTTCTTTGGCAGCAGTAAAACTGAGATGCTGAAGGGCCAGTCATGTTTCCAAGGCCAAGCAAAAAGCAAAGCTTTCCTAAGTGCTTTCTAAGACCCACTCAAAATTATGCACATCAGGCTAGAAAATCACCACTCTAGGGTCAGACATCTGGTTTTCTATGAGCTCACTTGCAATTAAAAACTGCTCATGCCTGTAATCCCCAGCACTTTGGGAGGCCGAGGCTGGTGGATCACAAGGTCAGGAGATTGAGACCATCCTGGCTAACACAGTGAAACCCCGTCTCTATTGAAAATACAAAAAACTAGCCGGGCGTGGTGGCGGCGCCTGTAGTCCCAGCTACTCCGGAGGCTGAGGCAGGAGAATGGCGTGAACCCGGGAGCTGGAGCTTGCAGTGAGCCGAGGTCGCGCCACTGCACTCCAGCCTGGGCGACAGAGCGAGACTCCATCACAAAAAACAAACAAACAAACAAAAACCCAAAAAAAACCAAAACTGCTTTAAAAACTCTTAAAAGTGTATGTCTTTTTCCAGAGGCTCCAATGGGCAAAAATCATAGTAAATATCAGCTGTGAGACATATTTTGCTTTCAACAAAGGATTTAAATTCCCATCTATCCTATAGCAGCAAAAAGCAAGGAAGTTGTGTCCCACTTTTTCTTTGCAGCATTGCTTTATTGAGCTAATCCCTCTACCATCTGTGACATTACAAGCATAAAACATTTTATATCAACTTCTATCATATATCCACAGATGTAATAAGGCCATTAATTGCCCTCCGCCGCCCCACCCTGGCCCGACACCTTCCTCACTGCAGATGTATTCAACCCCTTGCAGTAAATTTAGCAAAAGGTTTAATATTACAGTTGCGGAGGAGACCCTAGCTGGAATGGGGTGGAGGGCGTGCAGGTAGGCTAACTACTCAAGTATGTCCCCTGCCCTTTTTTACTTTGCTCCAGCCCTGAGAACCGATTCAACCTTTTTTCCTCCTACTTGTGAGGAAAGCGTGCCATCAATGTTTAACATTTTTGGCCCAACCAAAGCTCATCTTTGGGAATTTTTGGGCCTTTTTTCTTTCTTCCTGGAGGAGAGAACAAAAACTGAAGGTATTACCTGGGCTATACTTCCTTTTTCTCCTCACCGTAACCAGCACGGCCAGAAGTAGCCAGGTGATCTAGTGAGTCAGTTCTCCTGGAGTTGGATCTGTCATTTCAAACTCGACAGGCAGCTTTTGCCTTTCACAGGCAACAGCTCAGCTGCTGTTTCATATCATGGATAACTCCACAGCCATCCAGAAATCAAAGGTTTTCCATCCTCCACCCATTTCAGCCTTTCTTTCCTCAGTCCTTTTTTTTGAGATGGAGTCTCGCTCTGTCACCCAGGCTGGAGTGCAGTGGCACGATCTCAGCTCAATGCAACCTCCGCCTCCTGAGTAGCTGGGATTACAGGCATGCGCCACCACACCAGGCTAATTTTTTTATATTTTTGGTAGAGACAGGGTTTCACCATGTTGGCCAGGCTGGTCTCAAACTCCTGACCTCAAGTGATCCGCTCGCCTCAACCTCCCAAAGTGCTGGGATTACAGGCGTGAGCCACCGTGCCCAGCCAGTCCTTTTGTTATATTTCTGTGAGTCAAAGGTCTCCACAACCACCCCCAAGTTTGGTGATTTGCTAGGACTCAGGGATCAGCATAGCATACTCATGACTATGACTTATTACAACAAAAAGATGCAAAAGAAAATCAGCAAAGGGAAAATATACATGGGGCAAAGTCCAGAGGAAAGCAGGCACAAGCTTGAAGGATCTTCTCCTAGTAGAGTCAGGTAGGATGTGCACGCTTAATCCCCCAGCAGTGGTTTGTGACATATGTGAAATGGCTACCAGGGAAGCTCATTACAGACTCGGGACCCAAGACTTTTTATTGGGCGCTGGTCATGCAGGCGTCCTCTGCCAAAATCCCAGAGTCCCACAGGGAAAGCAGGTTTTTAGCATAAACCAAATTAGTTGTACAAACAGGTTAGGCAAAGGGAGTCACTCTTCTCAGTTCTAGGAATAAGAACCTTACGGAAGTCCAACTCCCAGATGCCAGCTTAGGGCCAATTCTGCAGGCAGGCCTTTCTAAGGACAGCAGTTTTAGGCCTATGTTAGTTAACTCTTCTGTACAGGAACCAACTTGTTTTTTGAAAACAAGTAAAGGGGGAAAAAAAAATCAAGCATCTATCTTGCTCTATCACCCAGGCTGAAGTGCAGCGGTGCCAGCTTGGTTCACTGCAACCTCTGCCTCCTGGGCTTAAGCCATCCTCCCACCTCAGCCTCCCAAGCAGCTGGGACTACAAGGCACACACCACCATGCCTGGCTAATTTTTGTACTTTTTGTAGAGATGGGGTTTTGCCATGTTGCCCAAGCTGGTCTTGAACCTGTGTGCTCAAGCAACCTACCCGCCTCAGCCTCCCAAAGTGCTGGGATTACAGGTGTGAGCCACTGTGCCCAGTTATCTTGCCTTTTCTATGGGGAATGTGTCTCAGGGTGACCAGCTATATGAACTTTTGTTTAGATTTGGATTCAAACTAACCATTAAAAAATTACGACAATTGAGGAAATCTGAACATTGTTTATCTGGATAATATTAAGAAATAATGTTAATCTGTGGAGTGATAACGTAATTTTAGGAGTTAATTTTAGGAGTGATGACATAATGTGGTTATGTTATAAAGAATCTTTATCTTTTAGAGATGCAGAGTGAAATATTGATACTTGAAATTAGGCCAGGTGCGGTGGCTTATGCAGGTAATCCCAGGACTTCGGGAGGCTGAGGTGGGAGGATTGCTTGAGTCCAGGAGTTCCAAACCAGCCTGGGCAATATCATGCAACCCCATCTTCACAAAAAATACAAAAACTGGCTGTACATAGTGGCATGTGCCTGTAGCTCCAGCTAGTTGGGAGGCTGAGGCAGGAGGATCACTTAAGCCTGAGTTCTAAGCTGCAATGAACTATGATCACACCACTGCACTCCAGCCTGGGCAATATAGCAAGACCCTGTCTCTAAATGAAATCTGGGATTTGTTTCAAAACAATTTGGGGCTGGAGTGGTATCTAAGTGACAGTTATATAGGGGCTCATTATATTCTTCTACTTTTATATGTTTTGAATTTTCTACTGAAAATATTGATTTTATTTATTTTTTTGAGATGGAGTTTTGCTCTTGTTGCCCAGGCTGAAGTGCAACGGCACCATCTCTGCTCACTGCAACCTCTGCCTCTTGGGTTCAAGCAATTCTCCTGCCTCAGCCTTCTGAGTAGCTGGGATTACAGGCACCCGCCACCATGCCCAGCTAATTTTTGTATTTTTAGTTAGAAATGAGGTTTCACCATGTTGGCCAGGATGGTCTTGATCTCTTGACCTTGTGATCCCCCCACCTCGGCCTCCCAAAGTGCTGGGATTACAAGACTGAGCCACCACGCCAGGCCGAAAATATTACTTTTAAAAAGACATTAAGATTAGACGAGTGGCATTTAGTAATGGTAATGCCAGTCCTTTTGCTACTGCCTGCTTCATAATTAGGCATCTGACACAATTCTGGCTGTAAAATATGGATGCTTTCAGAAGGTTAGGGAAAAGGGAATTCCAGAAAGAGTTTCACTGTTTCCAAAGGGAGAGAGACATAGTCTACCTCTAGATGTTGTGCTAAAATTGTTACCTCTATCTGAAACCTACAAAGGGAGCTGGCCTGGGGGAAGCGCCAAATCCCAAGGATGGCAGCTTAGAGAAATGAATAAAGACCTTACAGCCCTATGACACTCACAGTTGAGACACGGACCACACTGGAATGTAGCCTGCCTTATTCTGGACTTGTTTTGTAAGATAACGTTTCCTCAATGTTTAAGCCAATTAGCACCCAATTCGAAGAGACCTATCTTGCAGAGTACAGGCTGGCAAACTTTTTCTGTTAAGGGTCAAACAGGAAGTATTTTGGGCTTTATAGATCATAAATCTTTGCTGCAACTACTCAATTCTGCCACTGCAGCCGGAAGGCAGTCAAGAAAACAGGTAAACAAATAAGCATGGCTGTGTTCTAATAAAACTTAGTGAATCTCTCTGGTCTCAGCCACAGAAGCAAGGTGACGAAGGCAACATCATCATTTGGAAAGCGTCGCAATAAGATGCACACGTGCCACTGCTGTGGCTCTAAGGCCTACCACCCTCAGAAGTCGACCTGTGGCAAATGTGGCTACCCCGCCAAGCGCAAGAGAAAGGATAACTGCAGTGCTGAGGCTAAGGCTAAAAGATGAAATACCACCAGGACTGGTCGAATGAGGCACCTAAAAACTGTATACTGCAGATTCAGGCATGGTTTCCACGAAGGAACACCACCTAAACCCAACAGGGTGGCTGCTGCAGCATCCAGTTCCTCTTAGGCATTTCAATGATTAGTCATGCAATACATGTTCTGGTTTAAAAAAAAAAAACTTTATGAATACTGAAGTTTGAACTTTACATAATTTATACATGTCACCATATAGTACTCTTTTGGCTTTTTTCAATCCTTAAAAAGAATGTAAAAACCATCTTAGTCTGCAGGCTGTACAAGGACAGATGACACGCTGGTGTTGGTTCGAAGGCCAGGCTACAGTAGTTTGCTAATCCCTGCTGTAGAGGAAGCATCGGAACTGATAACATTATGGTGTTAAATAATTCTTAGAATTTTTACGAACAATATTAACAGAACAGTACATATATCAACAACCATTAATATAGTGATGATTGTGCTTATTTGCAACTGGTTATACGACATACATCCCCACACTATGTTGTCAAAGATAAAAGCATACCAGTTTCACTGAACTTCGTCAGAGTGCCCAACATCAATTTACTTGGCTTCATAATATGGGAGTTGCATCCATCATTTCAAATTCCAAATGTAACTTGTACATTTCACAATAGGCAAGAGCTGATATTTCCATTTAATGGAATATATACCTTATTTTACTAAAATAGCTCCTTATCCCTCACCGTCCAGAATTCTAGTTCCAGCACTGCCACTAACAGGCGAGGTAACCTTGGTCAAGTCACTTAACTTCTGGGTCTCCCAGTTTAACAATTCAGCACTAGGCCACGCATGGTGGTTCATGCCTGTAATCCCAGCACTTTGGGAGGCTGAGGTGGGCAGATCACTTGGGGTTGGGAGTTCAAGACCGGCCTAACCAACACGGAGAAACTCCGTCTCTACTAAAAATACAAACTTAGCCGGGCGTGGTGGCGCATGCCTGTAGTCCCAGCTACTCGGGAGGCTGAGGCAGGAGAATTGCTTGAACCTGGGAGGCAGAGGTTGTGCTGAGCCGAGATGGTACCACTGCACTCCAGCCTGGGCAATAAAGAGTGAAACTCTGTCTCAAAGAAAAAAAAAAAAAAGAAAAAAATTCAGCACTCATTTGGGGAAAGGCATAAAAACTGTAGCCTAAAAAGATGGCTCCAGGGACATCTAGAATTGCTCTTTGGGCCCCAAATGCAAAATGGTTTTGGGGTTAGACCAGGGCTGATGTGGTGGTATAGATGCTCAATAAAGTTCTGAATGTTTTTGAAGGACAGAAATAAATTAGAACCACAGGAAGTAATGATAAAGTATAATAAGCACTGGAGTAAGAAGTCAGGTCTAATCTGAATTCTCCATGACAATCTTTAGTAAGTCATTTTCCCAATTGGGGTCAGTTTCCTTGTCTGAAAAATAAGAGTAGATTAGGATGCTGTCTATTTCTTCACCAATTTTAGCACTCAATGGATCTTTGAATGCATTCCATACAAATGTAATGTCTGGGGTCAAGAAAGCTGAGAACTACCTCCCCACTTGTCTGAAAACTGACTAGGTCACTTCTATGGTACTGATGCATCCACTAGACTAGAGGTGTTTCTCGAACTTTTAGGTTCATATGAGTCATCTCGGGATCTTGTTAAAATGAAGATTTGCATTCAGTGTATCTCTGGTGGGGCAGAGATACCACATATCTCACAAATTTCTAGGAGATGCTGATGCTGCTGGTCCACAAAACACACTTTGAGTAGCATGGTAACAGACTGTGAGAGCTATTTGAAAGCTGTATTGTAGAAGCCATGAGCGAAGTAAAAAGGGCCAAGGAACTAAGCATTTCTGCAGAGGAGGTCACTGAAATAGCAGCTCGTTTTCTCCTTTACACCCTTCACAATTTCTGTGGTACCTAGATGCTGCCACTGCAACCATCTGCTAAGAATCAGAAAGCTGGGAAGCTGTTTCAAGTGCCAATTCTCTAGACCTTATTTTACAATCTTCTTAATTTCTTTCCTCCATTTTCTTTTTATGGTTCTTTAATTTTGACCTAGTTTTGATCTGCTTGGGATTCAAGAATTGAGAAGGCAAGTAAGTGCCTATGTGTTATGTTAGCAGAAGAAAATTTCAAGATGGAAGACATGAATTACTTTACTAAAGAGAGCCAGAAAAAAAAAAAATTCAGCAAAAGAGAAACCTTAGCGACTAAGAAGCAGATGTCTCTAGGCATTTACTTTTTTAAAGCGAAAGTTTCAGGCTGTAATAGAATAAGAAGGGACCATTGTTTGTACTTACTCTACTCACTGCAAAGTAATGAATAGAACTACCATTTAAAACTGTGCAGACTCTCAAGTTACCAGCTCTGGAAAGGTCATTCATACAAGATTGAAATACAATACCATATTTCATACAACACAAAAAATCAGAAAAGAAACAAATCAAGTTCGAACATAGTGGGATATCAAGTATAGTGGGATAGCAAATATTTATTTGAAGAACTTTTAGGATAAAATTTAGTTTACCTCTGATAAAGCTGAAGAAAAATGATTGCAGTTTTTATGCATTAAATGATAAGCATTGCCTTTGTATTCTTTTCCCAGTTCTTCTACAATTTTTTCTATATCATCTTCTAGGAAGTCCGTGCTCCCTAAAACAACAGCTTCTCTTAAAGAACAAAAAGAAAAAAAAGAGAAAGAAAAATAAGGACGTAGTTGTGTCAAATATTTACAAAAAGTATGTTTAAATACTTGCTTATTTCCAGGAATATTATGATTGACATAACAAATCAGGGTTAATATAACAAGACTAAAAGTGAAACAAGATACTTTAAAAGTGCTATTTTAATTTCTACTTTTCTGCAATAAATTCTTAAGTATATTACCTATGAATACTACAAAAGCACAAGTCATTTTCTTTATGAAATATATGTCCCTGCGTAAAATGTAGTATTATAGTTATTTTCACAACTATTGTATTAGTAGTTATATTGTTAGAGAACCAGATCCCTGCTGCAAATATTCCTGCATAATCTCACTTGCCATTGAAGGGCTGGACATCATCTCACCTAGAAACAAACTTTTATCTGTCACTGTGCTGCAATGAGACAAACTGTCAGACCTGACTAAACGTTTTCTAAAAAGAAGGACCCTGGCCGGGCACGGTGGCTCACGGCTGTAATCCCAGCACTTCAGGAGGCCGAGGCGGGCAGATCACCTGAGCTCAGGAGTTCGAGACCAGCCTGGCCAACATGGTGAAACCCCGTCTCTACAAAAATACAAAAATTAGTCAGGCACGATGGCAGGTGCCTGTAATCCCAGCTACTCGGGAGGCTGAGGCGGGAGAATCGCTTGAATGCAGGAGGCAGAGGTTGCAGTGAACCGAGATTGTACCACTGCACTCCAGCCAGGGTGACAGAGCAAGACTCCATCTCTAAACAAACAAAAATAAAAAGGACTCCAAACTACTACCTTGGAAAGGCGACAGACATTATCCAAGAGAAAGTGGAATTTTAGTCAGGTAAGTTAGGCATCCAAGAAACCTGAAAATACTTAGAAAATCCTTTTATCAAGTAGTCTTGCCAAAAGAGAGCCCAAAGGAGTGGATTCGGGATGGTATCATAGCACTTCTGTGCGGAAATCTTTCAGTTCAGTGACAGGCTAAGAGAACTATGAAGTTAGCAGAGGGCTTAATGTGTAGCGCATCACTGAAGCTTCATGTTGGAACCCCATTTCCCTGTCTGCTTTTCACTTGGCAAGCCATCTATTATAGGCCCAGAAGTTTAAAGCTCCTTGAAACTAATATTCTAAATATCACTCTTTTTTTTTTTTTTTTTTTTGAGATGGAGAGATTTACTCTTGTTGCCCAGGCTGGAGTGCAGTGGCACAATCTTGGCTCACCGCATCCTCCGCCTCCTAGGTTCAAGAGATTCTCCTGCCTCAGCCTCCCAAGTAGCTGGGATTACACGCACGTGCCACCACGCCCGACTAATTTTGTATTTTTAGTAGAGACGGGGTTTCACCGTGTTGCCCTGGCTGATCTCGAACTCCTGAACTCAGGTGATCCGCCCGCCTTGGCCTCCCAAAGTGCTGGGATTACAAGCGTGAGCCACTGAGCCCAGCCCTAAATATCACTTTAAATACAAACCTCAATTAAGGAATGAAAATTTGATTATTAACATTTATATTCTCATTCTCAGCAAACTATCACAAGGACAGAAAACCAAACACCGTGTTCTCACTCATAGGTGGGAACCAAACAATGAGAACACTTGGACACAGGGTGGGGAACATCACACACCGGTGCCTGTCGTGGGGTGGGGGCCTGGGAGAGGGATCGCACTAGGAGAAATACCTAATGTAAATGATGAGATGATGGTGCAGCACACCAACATGACACATGGATACCTATGTAACAAACCTGCACGTTGTGCACATGTACCCTAGAACTTAAAGTATAAATAAAAAAAATTATATTCTCACTGCTTTTTATTACTCATAAGACTCCAGTGAACACTTATATCCATATATTTTAGGTTTATCATTACAGGTAATACATGTACCTTAACAATGGATTCTACGCTAATCAACTGTTTAGTTATTTCAAACGTATAAAATGTCCCTTGCATTGGGACAATAAAGACATTTTTAATTTGCTAGGTAGGTCACAATTAAACGTTTTCTCCTTTCAAACAGGAGATTGAGGGAAGAAATCATTAGAAAGGAGTTTCCTGGGCTGGGCGCGGTGGCTCACGCCTGTAATCCCAGCACTTTGGGAGGCCGAGGCAGGTGGATCACCTGAGGACAGGGGTTCAAGACGAGTCCGGCCAACATGGTGAAACTCCGTCTCTACTAAAAATACAAAAATTAGCCGGGTGTCGTGGCACACGCCTGTAATCCCAGCTACTTGGGAGCCTGAGGCAGCAGAACTGCTTGAACCTAGAAGGCAGAGGCTGCAGTGAGCCGAGATCACGCCACTTCTCTCCAGCCTGGGAGACAGAGTGAGACTCCATCTCAAAAAAAAAAAAAAAAAAGGAAAAGAAATGAGTTTCCAGAGGCAAACCTGAGTTATATAAAATGTCAGCAATTTAAACAAAGTTAAAGAGACATTTTTAACTTCTTGGGTTTGTTTTGATTTACAGAATGAATTCTGTTTACCTGAAAACAAGCTATGGCACCTAAGACAGTGTAATAAAAATTATCCTCCCTACTTACTTAAATTTAAATGTTTCTCCTAGTTCAGAAGCATTTCCTGGGGAAATTTCAAATATTCCAGAAAAGGGGTAAGGATGGCCACCATAAGCAAATTCTGAAAAGAGAAAACTCATGATTTTTAGTATGTATCACATAAAATTTAACCAGAATGCTGAATTAGCTTTAATAATTGAGGACAACAGTGACACCATCTAAATATTTTTCAGTTTATAAAATGCTTTCACAAATATCTCACTTAGCTATTACTTGTATAAACAGTTGTCACAAAAGACCCAAAACTCAAATAACAGAAGACACTCAAAGATATTCTTGACTGCCATATTTCCCTTTCTTATAATGGCAAAAAGAGTGTGACTAACACACAAAGGTAAATATAGTTCTCTCTGCATGTCTATATCATGCCAATCTAGGTAGGTGGTCAGTTCAGTGTTTTGCCACTTTCTAAATTAAAGTGATCTAATTTCAAACACACATCTTACTGGAGAAACTGTCTAGTAACCGTGAGTTTCATGGTTTCTGGGATAAAGACTCTTGGTTCACCTTTGAGTAGGGTGGAACATTACTAAACCTAAAACACCACTCAATTCTCTTCATTTAAGAAAAAAATAAACTGCCAAATTAACACACATACCTACCCACCCTCCCATCCAATCTCCACAGCAAGTCTTTTAGCTAGGATAAACTATTTTTTGACTGTACATCCAATACAAACTGTACATCAGATACAAACTCTGGAGAACAAAATGGAGAATAATTTTAGATAAAAAATTCCTGTAATTTTCTGTTATCTCACTTAGATATTTTAGTGGCTAAGTCTTAGTAGACAAATTTAAATAATTCCAAACCATGTTTAAATCAACTTCATCACTTTAAAAATATAACCGTAAAAGGTCTTAGAACAAAGCACAGGAAAGAACAGGCAGATACTAAATTTACTTTTAATTCAGACCCGTCCAAAAAAAGCAACAATGTAGTTTGAGAAATAAAGTGGCTATTTTGAAATAAAATTTTTAAAGTTTTCTAGTGACAAAATTTTACAAAATATTGTAGATTATCAACGTTGGAAAGGGTAAGATTATATTTGGATTCTTAACTTTCTCAATTATAACAAGGAAAGTCATAGACCCATTCTTTTATTTAAAAAGCAATCACTAATTTTCAGAACTATATTAATATTTGATTCTAGCTTTAAATTTACATGAACATGTTTTGAAACATGTTTCTAATTATTACTAAATCATTTTATGAAGGGGAGCAATGATTAGGCAGAGAATAGAGCCATGGACTAGCATACAGGAACATTTGGGTTCAAGTTTTAGTTAATTATTAGCATTATGACTTTCAGCAGGTTTGGGCCTCAGTTTCTTCAGCTGAAAAATAGAGAAGACGCCACCTGCCCTTATCTAACCCACCATGATCATGTGGTCCCAAATTTGTGGCATTTAAAAAATAGTAAAACATCATACAAATTCAAGAAATACACATGCAAATGTAGAAAAGCCAAATCAACCAAAAGAGTAACCCCACAGACTATGGTCCCACCCACAGCAATACTCCCAATCACGAAACTTTCAGCAAGAGCCCCTCGGTATTTCTTGGGATTATTTGGTAGATGTAGACTTTCAAGTAAAATAGAGCTTTAAATGGCAGATTTGTATAGCCAACATTTAATATGCTAAACTGCACCTGGAAACAGGTAAAATGGAATATAAAAAAGAGTATAACCACCATACTGACACATTTAAGTAAATGAGTCTCTTCTTTATATTGGTTAAAACTGGTGTATAGTGTTCAGGGATAACCCTGAGTAAAGTGCAATAATATATTCTAAGAGGTCACAAAGACTGCCTAGCTGAAGCGAACAAAGGCATTTCTGCTACAGGGTTAGTTTATAATTCAAAATGATAGATTACATGAAATCAGCAATGTGATCTGTCTTACGCAGACCATTACTATTAGTTACAACTTGATCAGGGGTAGATTATCTTGCATCAAGAGTAGGAATTAGAACAGAAGAAAAAAAACTGTTGAACACACAGCTGCTTGGTTTGAGTGACTCCTGACATGTTTATCCTAATAAAGGATAATAACAAGAATGAAGAGGGCTGAGTTAGTGACAAAGGGCATGATTAGATGTAATCATGGCCGGATTTGTTCAGCAATGTTTTTAGACTTCAAAAACTTATAGATTTTATAGACTTATAGGTCTACAAACCAAATTTATTACTGAAATTCCCTCAGGAAATTGGTATTTCAAGTCTGACACTTTCTAGCACCAACCTTTCCAACCAAAATTATTGTTTTTATCATGCTATTTTCGAAGTGCAAGGTTTCTTAGGAGGTCCAATATATATGAGAACAAAACAAACTCACTTTATGACAATCACAAAAGGAAAACATTTTTTAAAACATAGTATTTAGAATAAAAGATAAAGTGAATGAGGTGAATATATACTCTTGTATTTTGAGTCCTTTCTCCCCAAATACATTCTACTTTGGGCATTTTTCCAAAATGCAGTATAAACGAATATGGGGAGATTTTCTTCTACTTTCTGTAATAACATATGGAAGTGGTTAAAAAAAGAGAAAGACCTATAGTTATGGTTTTGCAACTCCTTTAAAGTACAAAATCTTCAGAGAGTATATTTAGACTGTGTGTACACGTACCTCTGCCATAGACTTCAATTCCTGAATGAAAAACTCCAATTCCGATGGATGAGGTATATTCGTTCATCCAATACTAAGAAAAAAAGAAAGAAAAGTTTCAGAATACCTGTTCATTTACAACTCAACTCCACACTACAGAAGTGACTACTCCCAAATCGTACACTCTGAAACTCCCATGATAAAGATCCAGTTGGTTCTATCTCTGTGCCTTTGCCTGTATCACATCTGGAATGGCTTCCTGGGTCAAAATGATTGTCGCAATTTGAGTATAAGCACATTATCTAAGCCTTATAGGGCAAGCAATACAATTAAAAGCTTGATCAGTTTGCGGGGCGGCGGTGGGGGGAGATTATATAAGAGCTGTCCTGTTAGTGACTTACACACACACACACACACACACACACACACACACACAGTGTGCTTTCATATCTATTTTTCTCCTATCCTAAGCTTTTCTTCTTATTCTTTGGTGAGCTCCCTGAAAGCAAAAATATTTAATTCTTTTTCAACAAACATTTACGGCATGTATCATGTGTCCTGATTCAGCTCAAAGTTTGATAATGGTAATAATATAGGAATAAATAATGCACAAAGGTTAGAAGAATATTCTTACTTCTTACCATTAGCATGAACAAAAACCTCCCAGAAAAGGTAATATCTGAACTGAGTCTTTAGGAACAAATCAGATTTCCCAGTAAGAAAACTGGGCCATGGGGCCCATGGGGATGGACAGAAATGCCAGGAAGAGGGAAGAGCATATACATAGGTAAGATGATAACGAATTACAGGAAATGGCCGGGTGCAGTGGCTCACACCTGTAATCCCAGCACTCTGGGAGGCCGAGGCGGGTGGACCACCTGAGGTCAGGAGTTCGAGACCAGCCTGGTCAACATGGAGAAACCCCGTCGCTACTAAAAAATACAAAATTAGCTGGGCGTGGTGGCGCATGCCTGTAATCCCAGCTACTCGGGAGGCTGAGGCAGGAGAATTGCTTGAACCCGGGAGGTGGAGGTTGTGGTGAGCCAAGATCATGCCATTGCACTCCAGCCTGGGCAAAAAGAGTGAAACTCTGTCTCAAAAAAAAAAAAAAAAAAAAAAAAAGAAACGAAATTACAGGAAATGACTGTGAAAGGGGTTGAAAAGGTGAAGTGGAGGGGGTTAAACTGAGAAAAAGGTAAATGAGTTAAGAGCTCACTAAACGAACAATTAAGTAACGTTCAAAAGTGTTACAAACCTATTGGATTTCTCCCAGGTTAGGGGACAGATAATTTATCTTTAATTGTTCTAGGTTTATTCAAGTCTTAACCTTGGCTCCAGACCCCTAGCCAGTCTTTCCCAGACCTACACACATTCTCATGCATTGCTGGAAGAAGCATAAATGAACAAGTCAGTTTTTTTTTTTTCTAAAATGTACCTGGGGCAGAGGGTGGATAAAAATAAAATAAAATTTTCCCATCTAGAAATTGAAATATTCATTAAAACAATATGGCACTGTTGCAGGAACAGATCCTGGTACAGACCCTTGTATATGTAAGAATTTGATATACGATAAAGGAGATATTTAAAATTAATGACAAAGCATGAATTATTAAAAACATGTTGACAAAATTGATTATGCACAAAAATAAATTTCATGTATCTAAAAATTCCAGTGTGTCTAAAAATAACTATACAGGGACAGAAGGAAATAGAGTTTAAAAAATTTTAGGTGGGAAAAGACAACCTAAGTACAGCAAAATCCTAGAATTTATAGAGGAAAACATCAACAGATATTCAACATTAAAATGTACAACTTTTTATTTTATAAAACTGCATAAAAACAAGATAAAAAGATAAATAATACACAAGAAGAGAGAATCTGTGTGGATATAACAAAGATTCATATGAGAATATAAGTATCCCTCTCGATGTGAATTTTTTGAGTTCCTGATTTGGAGAGACAGAATTTGGATGACAAGTTAGGAAATGAAGGATACTTCTTTTATGTGAATCAATTTGATTTTGGAAGGAGAGTAGTAAGATTACACACAGTAAGGATTCTTCAAAACATTTACCCAAATCTATGTAATCCCAGAGTTTGGGCAGCAAAAGTTCAGATATGAGTATACTTATAAATAAAAGCTCCATTAAAAAAAAAAAAGAAATTAGTGGCCAATAAACCTGAACTAACAATCTCAGTAGCAAACAGAAAAATACTAATTAAAACAATGAGGTACCATCCTTCTTTTTATCTATCAGATTGGCAAATATTAAAAATACTGCCAATACCGGGTGTTGGGAAGGGTGTGAAGAAGACATTGCACAAGTGTAAATCAACGACAGTGACTTAACCATTTCACCTTCTGGAATCTATTCTATAGAAACACTAGTATATATGCAAAGACATGTCCTAGCACATTAACTATAGTTGTCTACAATACTGAAAAACTGAAGTCTAAATATCAATAGAGAAATGGCTAATTATGGTACATTCATATTATAAACTATCAATCAAAAAAAAGAATAAGGTTGACTTGGGAAAATTAGCTGAGTTTAATTTTTAAAAAAGAAAAAAGAATGAGGTAACTCGATAGATATTTAAAAGCCACATAAAATAAAAGGATCAAGTCATAAAATGTGTAGCATGATCACATTTTTGAAAAATAAGCCTGAGGCTATACTTACATATTAAGTATGGGATGACAAAATAAAACTACCACCAATTGCAACAAAAGAAAGGTTTGAAGCATACAGATCAAACTGTTAACAATTTGGGGGAGAGGAGTACATGTGGCTAGGGTGGGAGTGGAGGACTATAATGCAATACTTTTCAGTTTTAACTCCATACATTCAGGATTGTTTGTTTTTCTAAATTTGTTAAAGAGTATTACTTTTATAATTAAAAATGTTATTTTAAAGTAAAATGCTATTATCGTAGTTTAACAGGTTTTTATTAGAATTTTTACACTACAGTAAGAGAATAGGTTGCACATACAAAAAATCATAAGCATAAGACTATTAACTGCAGTATTATTTATGTTAGTAAAATGTTGACAACAACCTAAATGTTCATTTATAGGGTCCTAGTTACCTAAACTATGATATATCTATATAATGGAATATTCTTCAGCCATAAAAAAGGGGGAAGGTCTCCGTGTGGTGGCTTACACCTGTAATCCCAGTACTTTGGGAGGTTGAGGCGGGAGGACAGCTTGAGGCCAGGAGTTCAAGACCCCCCCTGGGCAACACAGGGAGACCCAATCTCAAGAAAGAAAGAAAG
>NW_012117377.1:6634587-6646390 GCF_000951035.1 Colobus angolensis palliatus | reverse complement strand
AGACAGAAAGAAAGAAAGAAAGAAAGAAAGAAAGAAAGAAAGAAAGAAAGAAAGAAAGAAAGAAAGAAATTAGCCAGGTACCTGTGGTCCTAGCTACTTGGGAGGCTGAGGTGGGAGAACTGAGCCCAGGAGTTCGAGGATGCAGTGAGCTATGATCGCACCACTGCACTCCAGCCAGGGCAACAGAGTGAGACCCTGTCTCTAAAAAAAATTCAAAAAGTGTAGGGGGAGGGGTGATGCTCTTGAAGAACTAAGAGGAAGTAATTTCCAGGATGTATTTGTTAGGGAAACAAAAGCAAGTTGCAAAATAATATATGGCAAAGACTGACTCCTGAATCTTCTCCTAGGCCCATCTGTACACTTACTTGTAAAATCAGGTTTTAGTAAAGAATCTTGCTAATTCAGTTCAGCAAGAACCCCCAACCCTTGCTATCTGATCACCTCCATATCTGGTCAGGTTCCTCATCCTCCACCATCCCCCGGTGATGTCAGATTACCCTGGCATATCTTACAAAGAATTGTGTTAGGTTGGTTTAGCCAGAATCCCCCGACCCCTAATGTTTCCTCTTAGAAATTTTCCATCCACTGACCCTCCACCCTGCCCCCTAGCTGCAAATTCCCATTTGCCCATGCTGTGTTTGGAGCTGAACACAGTCTCTCTACTCCACTGCAAAATCCCATTGCCATGGCCTCTCTACCTATCACAATGGTCTTGAAAAGAGTTTGTTGGCCGGGCGCGGTGGCTCACGCCTGTAATCCCAGCACTTTGGGTGGCCGAGGTGGGCGGATCACAAGGTCAGGAGATCGAGACCATTCTGGTTAACACGGTGAAGCCCCATCTCTACTAAAAATACAAAAAAATTAGTCAGGCATGGTGGCGGGCGCCTGTAGTCCCAGCTACTTGGGAGGCTGAGGCAGGAGAATGGCGTGAACCCAGGAGGTGGAGCTTGCAGTGAGCCAAGATCACGCCACTGCACTCCAGCTGCGCAACAGAGCGAGACTCCGTCTTAAAAGAAAAAAAAAAGAGTTTGCCTTACTATGCTTTAACAAATATCACTGAGTTTTTAAAATTTTTTTGACAGTATACTATATAGATGCTTTTGTATAAGAATGTCTGTATCTACACCTTACAGGCAGCAAACAACTCCTGCAGGCCAAATCTGGCCCACCTCCTGTCTTTGCAAATGTTTTACTGGAACACAGCCACGCTCACTTGTTTGCAAACTGTCTATGTGGCTTTTATGCAGAGTTGAGTGATAGATAACCAAGATAAGATATTTACTATCTGGTTATTTACAGAAAAACTTTGTGTAAGATCCCTGCCATATGCAAAGATCTTTTTTTTTTTTTTTTTGCAAAAAAGAAAATTAAGAAAAAATCAGAAAATCACGAAAATAGGTACCTACCAAAGGTGGATGAAAGGGAAAGAGACAGAAGACTTCCTGAGATATCTTTTTATATATAGTTTTGACATTTGAACCACGTAAATGTTTTTCACAAAGTTAGACTTAGAAAAAGAAGTGAGAAGCGAAGTCAGCTGGACTTCTTGGGTCGAGTGGGCACTTGGAGAACTTTTCTGTCTAGCTAGAGGATTGTAAATGCACCAGTCAGTGTTCTGTGTCTAGCTAAAGGTTTGCAGACGCACCAATCAGCGCCCTGTAAAATGGACCAATCAGTGGGATGTAGGCGGGGCCAAACAAGGGAATAAAAGCTGGCCACCCGAGCCAGCAGTGGTAACCTGCTCAGGTCCCCTTCCACGCTGTGGAAGCTTTGTTTTTTCACTCTTCACAATAAATCTTGCTGCTGCTCACTCTTTAGGTCTGTACTACCTTTATGAGCTGTAACACTCACCATGAGGGTCTGCGGCTTCATTCCTGAAGTCAGCGAGACCATGAACCCACCAGAAGGAATAAACTCCGGACACATCTGAACAGCTGAAGGAACAAACTCCAGACACACCATCTTTAAGAACTTAACACTCACCATGAGGGTCTGTGGCTTCATTCTTGAAGTCAGTGAGACCAAGAACCCACCAGAAGGAACCAATTCTGGACACATTTTGGTGACCATGAAGGGACAATCACCAAGCAGTGAGTACCACTGGACCCCTTTCGCTTGCTATTCTGTCCTATTTTTCCGGAATTCGGGGGCTAAATACTGGGCCAGTTAAAAGCGACTAGCACGGCCGCCGGACTGAAGACATGGGTGTCAGGCTTTCTGGGAAAGGGCTCTCTAACAGCCCCTGACTCTTTGGAGTTGGAAGTGTTGGTTTACCTGGAACCAGCTTCCGCTTTTCCTGTACTTCTGGGCTGAGCTGAGGGTCGACAGAGAGGAAAGCCATTCAGCTCTGGGGTCTGACAAGTTGGTTGATCCTGCGGCCATGAGCAGAACTAAGTCATGCCACCCAAGCGAGACTCGCCCATCTATCCTATCCATCCTGACCCTTGCCTCCTGGGTCCTAATGTTTGTCAGACAAACTTCCTCTCGCCTCTCTTCTCTGAGGCTAGTCCTGCTTCTAAAAACCACTCCCTGTCTCTGGTGCTTTTCTAGTTTCTCCTATAAGAATGATTTCTAGTATAAACTTCAGGACTCTGTTACCTTCTTTAAGCACCCGGGCTCACCAATAAGAAAGACATAATTTTTGCCCAAAGCCCCACTGGGGTGGGGCACTATCTGGAATTTCAGGATCCGTCCTCAGACAAGCAGGCCTAACAAAAGCTATTCCTGAAGCTAGGGTATGGGGAGCCTCAGAAATTGTATCCTTCCTATTCACATAAGTGAGGACAAAAGGCATCATTCTTCCAACTCTGGAGATCCCCCCCTCCCTCAGGGTATGGCCCTCCACTTCATTTTTGGGACATAACATCTTTATAGGACACAGCTAATGTCCCAATACTAACAGGAGAATGCTTAGGACTCTGACAGGTTTTCGAGACGGCATCGGTAAGGGTCACTAAATCCGATTTTTCTCGGTCCTCTTTGTGGTCTAGGAGGCCGGGCAAGGGTGCAGGTTTTCGAGAATGCGTCGGTAAGGGCTAAGAAATCCAACATTCCTTGGTCCTCCTTGTGGTCTAGGAGGAAAACTAGTGTTTCTGTCGCTGCGTCAGTGAGAGCAACTGTTCTGATCAGCAGGGTCCAGGGACCGTTGCGGGTTCTTGGGCAGGGGGAGAAACAAACCAAAACCGCGGGTGGTTTTAGATGGGAAACACTCAGGCATCAGCAAGCTCACCCTTGAAATGCATCCTAAGCCATTGGGACCAATTTGACCCACAAACCCTGAAAAAGAGGCAGCTCATCTTTTTCTGCACTACAGCCTGGCCCCAGTATTCTCTCTCTGATGGGGAAAAATGGCCACCTGAGGGAAGTATAAATTACAACACTATCCTGCTTGACCTTTTCTGTAAGAGGGAAGGTAAATGGAGTGAAATACCTTATGTCCAAGCTTTCTTTTCATTGAAGGAGAATACACAACTATGCAAAGCTTGCAGTTTACATCCCACAGGAGGACTTCTCAGCTTACCTCCATATCCTAGCCTCTCTATAGCTCCCCTTTCTATTAACGATAAGCCTCCTCTAATCTCCCCTACCCAGAAGGAAACAAGCAAAGAAATCTCCAAAGGACCACAAAAACCCCCAGGCTATTGGTTATGTCCCCTTCAAGCTGTAGGGGGAGGGGAATTTGGCCCAACTCAGGTACATGTCCCCTTCTCCCTCTCTGATTTAAAGCAGATCAAGGCAGACCTGGGGAACTTTTCAGATGACCCTGACAGGTACACAGATGTCCTACAGCGTCTAGGGCAAACCTTCTATCTCACTTGGAGAGATGTCATGCTACTGTTAGATCAAACCCTGGCCTTTAATGAAAAGAATGCGGCTTTAGCTGCAGACCGAAGTTTGGAGATACCTGCTATCTTAGTCAAGTAAATGACAGAATGACAGCCAAAGAAAGGGACAAATTCCCTACCGGTCAGCTAGCTGTCCCCAGTATGGATCCCCACTGGGACCTCGACTCAGATCATGGAGACTGGAGCTGCAAACATCTGTTGACCTGTGTTCTAGAAGGACAAAGGAGAATGAGAAAACGCCCATGGATTAGTCAATGACGTCCACCATAACTCAGGGAGAGAAGAAAACCCTTCTGCCTTTCTTAAGCAGTTATGAAAGGCCTTAAGAAAATACACTCCCCTGTCACCCAACCCACTAGAGGGTCAACTGACCCTAAAAGATAAGTTTATTTCCCAGTCAGCTGCAGATTTCAGGAGAAAGCTCCAAAAGCGAGCCCTGGGCCCTGGGCCCCGGGCTCTGAACACAATCTGGAGGCATCATTAAACCTGGCAACCTCGGTGTTCTATAATAGGGACCAAGAGGAACAGGTCAAAAGGAAAAGCGAGATCAGAGAAAGGCCACAGCCTTAGTCATTGCCCTCAGACAAATAAACCTTGGTGGTTCAGAGAGGACAGAAAATGGCGCAGGCCAATCACCTGGTAGGGTTTGTTACCAGTGTGGTTTACAAGGACACTTTAAAAAAGATTGTCCAGTGAGAAACAAGCTGCCCCCTTGCCCATGTCCACTATGCCGCGGCAATCACTGGAAGGTGCACTGCCCTAGAGGACAATGGTTCCCTGGGCCAGAAGCCCCCAACCAGATGATCCAACAACAGGATGGAGGATGCCCAGGGCAAGCGCCAGCTCATGTCATCACCCTCACTGAGCCCCGGGTACGTTTAACCATTGAGGGCCAGGAAATTGACTTCCTCCTGGACACTGGCGCTGCCTTCTCAGTGTTAATCTCCTGTCCTGGATGACTGTCCTCAAGGTCTGTTACCATCCAAGGAATCCTGGGACAGCCTGTAACCAGGTTATTTCTCCCACCTCCTCAGCTGTAATTGGGAGACTTTGCTCTTTTCACATGCCTTTCTTGTGATGCCTGAAAGTCCCACACCCTTATTAGGGAGGGACATATTAGCCAAGGCTGGAGCTATTACCTACATGAATATGGGGAACAAGTTACGCATTTGTTGTCCCCTACTTGAGGAGGGAATCAATCCTGAAGTCTGGGCATTGGAAGGACAATTTGGAAGGGCAAAAAATGCCCGCCCAGTCCAAATCGGGCTAAAAGACCCCACCACTTTTCCTTATCAAAGGCAATATCCCTTAAGGCCTGAAGCTCATAAAGGATTACACGATATTGTTAAACATTTAAAAGTTCAAGGTGGCCGGGCGCGGTGGCTCACGCCTGTAATCTCAGCACTTTGGGAGGCTGAGGCGGGTGGATCACAAGGTCAGGAGATTGAACCACGGTGAAACTCCATCTCTACTAAAAAATACAAAAAATTAGCTGGACGCGGTGGCGGGTGCCTGTAGTCCCAGCTACCCAGGAGGCTGAGGCAGGAGAATGGCATGAACCTGGGAGGCGGAGCTTGCAGTGACCCGAGATCGTGCCACTGCACTCCAGCCTGGGCGACAGAGCGAGACTCCGTCTCAAAAAAAAAAAAAAAAAAAAAGTTCAAGGCTTAATAAGGAAATGCAGCAGTCCCTGCAACACCCCTATTCCTCTATATTCAGTTGTACCCAACCCCTATACCCTGCTCTCTCAAATACCAGAGGAAGCAGAATGGTTCACGGTTCTGGACCTCAAGGATGCCTTCTTCTGTATTCCCCTGCACTCTGACTCCCGGTTTCTCTTTGCCTTTGAGGATCCCACAGACCACACATCCCAACTTACATGGTTGGTCTTGCCCCAACAGTTTAGGGATAGCCCTAATCTGTTTGGTCAGGCACTGGCCCAAGATCTAGGCCACTTCTCAAGTCCAGACACCCTGGTCCTTCAGTATGTGGATGATTTACTTTAGGCTACCAATTCGGAAACCTCATGCCAGCAGGCTACTCTAGATCTCTTGAACTTTCCAGCTAATCAAGGGTACAAGGCATCTAGGTTGATGGCCCAGTTTTGCCTATAGCAGGTCAAATATCCAGGCCTAATCTTAGCCATAGGGACCAGGGCCCTCAGCAAGGAATGAATACAACCTATACTGGCTTATCATCACTCTAAGACATTAAATCAGCTGCAGGGGTTCCTTGGAATCACTGGCTTTTGCCAACTTTGGATCCCTGGATACAGCAAGATAGCCAGGCCCCTCTATATTATAAACAAGGAGACCCAGAGGGCAAATACTCATCTAGTAGAATGGGAACCAGAGGCAGAAACAGCCTTCAAAACCTTAAAGCAGGCCCTAGTACAAGCTCCAGCTTTAAACCTTCCCATAGGACAAAACATCTCTTTGTACGTCACAGAGAGAGCAGGGATAGCTCCTGGAGTCCTTACTGAGACTCATGAGACAACCCCACAACCAGTGGCACACCTCAGTAAGGAAATTGATACAGTAGCAAAAGGCTGGCCTCACTGTTTATGGGTAGTTGTGGCAGTGGCTGTCTTAGTGTCAGAGGCCATCAAAATATTACAAGGAAAGGATCTCACTGTCTGGACTACTCATGATGTAAATGGCATACTAGGGGCCAAAGGAAGTTTATGGCTATCAGACAACCGCCTAGATAGCAGGCGCTACTCCTTGAGGGACCAGTGCTTCAAATATGTACGTGAGTGGCCCTCAACCCTGCCACTTTTCTCTCAGAGGATGGAGAACCAATCGAGCATGACTGCCAACAAATTATAGTCCAGACTCATGCCACCCGAGATGATCTCTCAGAAGTCCCCTTAGCTAGTCCTGACCTTAACCTATATACCGATGGAGGTTCGTTTGTGGAGAATGGGATACGAAGGGCAGGTTATGCCATAGTTAGTGATGTATCCATACTTGAAAGTAAGCCTCCTCCCCCAGGGACCGGTGCCCAGTTAGCAGAACTAGTGGCACTTACCCGAGACTTAGAACTGGGAAAGGGAAAAAGAATAAATGTGTATACAGATTGCAGGTATGCTTATCTAATCCTACATGCCCATGCTGCAATATGGAAAGAAACAGAGTTCCTAATCTCTGGGGGAACCCCCATTAAATACCACAAGGAAATTCTGGAGTTACTGCATGCAGTGCAAAAACCCAAGGAGGTGGCCGTCTTACACTGCGGAAGCCATCCAAAGGGGAAGGAGAGAGCACAACAGCAGCATAAGCGGCTGGCAGAGGCAGGGAAAGACCAGCAGAAAGGAAAGAGAGAAAGAGGCAGAAAGACAGAGAGAGGAGACAGAGACAGAAAGTCAAAGAGAGAAGGAAAGAGAGAAGGAGACAAAGGAGTCAAAGAGAGAGAAAGAGATTGAAGTAGTAAAGAAAAAACAGTGTACCCTATTCCTTTAAAAGCCAGGGTAAATTTCTGTCTACCCAGCCAAGGCGTATTCTTCTTATGTGGAACTTCAACCTGTATCTGCCTCTCAGACAGTCTGCAAAAAATAATACAATCTATCCTTACTCTACAATCCCAAATAGACCCCTGGGCAGCAGGGACTCTCCAAAACCGCCGAGGCCTAGACCTTCACACTGCTGAGAAAGGAGGACTCTGCACCTTCTTAGGGGAAGAGTGTTGTTTCTGCACTAACCAGTCAGGGATAGTATGAGATGCTGCCAGGCGTTTACAGGAAAAGGCTTCTGAAATTAGACAATGCCTTTCAAACTCTTATACCAACCTCTGGAGTTGGGCGACATGGCTTCTCCCCTTTCTAGGTCCTGTGACAGCCATCTTGCTATTACTTGCCTTCAGGCCCTATATTTTTAACCTCCGTGTTAAATTTGTTTCCTCTTGGATCGAGGCCATCAAGCTACAGATGGTCTTACAAACGGAACCCCAAATGAGCTCAACTAACAACTTCTACTGAGGACCCCTGGACCAACCCACTGGCCCTTTCACTGGCCTAAAGAGTTCCCCTCTGGAGGACACAACTGCAGGGCCCCTTCTTCCACCCTATCCAGCAGGAAGTAGCTAGAGCGGTCATTGCCTAATTCCCAACAGCAGCTGGGGTGTCCTGTTTAGAGGGGGGAGTGAGAGGTGAGGCCAGCTGGACTTCCTGGGTCAAGTGAGCACTTGGAGAACTTTTCTGTCTAGCTAGAGGATTGTAAATGCACCAATCAGCACACTGTAAAAACGCACATATCAGCGCTCTGTGTCTAGCCAAAGGTTTGTAAACGCACCAATCAGCGCTGTGTCTAGCTAAAGGTTTGTAAACGCACCAATCAGTGCACTCTAAACATGCACCAATCAGTGTTCTGTGTCTAGCTGAAGGTTTGTAAATGCACCAATCAGCACTCTGTAAAACCGCACCAATCAGCACTCTGTGTCTAGCTAAAGGTTTGTAAACGCACCAATCAGCACTCTGTAAAAATACACCAATCAGTGCTCTGTGTCTAGCTAAAGGTTTGTAAACGCACCAATCAGCACTCTGTAAAAAACACAACAGTTGGAGCTCTGTGTCTAGCTAAAGGTTTGTAAACACACCAATCAGCACTCTGTAAAATGGATCAATCAGCGCTCTGTAAAATAGACCAATCAGTGGGATGTGGGCGGGGCCAAATAAGGGAATAAAAGCTGGCCACCCAAGCCACTCGCGGCAACCTGCTCGTGTCCCCTTCCACGCTGTGGAAGCTTTGTTCTTTCGCTCTTCACAATAAATCTTGCTGCTGCTCACTCTTTGGGTCCACATTACCTTTATGAGCTGTAACGCTCACCACAAGGGTCTGCGGCCTCATTCCTGAAGTCAGTGAGACCACGAACCCACCGGAAGGAAGAAACTCCAGACACATCTGAACATCTGAAGGAACAAACTCCGGACACACCATCTTTAAGAACTTAACACTCACTGCAATGGTCTGCAGCTTCATTCTTGAAGTCAGCGAGACCAAGAACCCACTGGACAGAACCAATTCTGGACACCGAAGTACATCTCAAAACTGAAGTCAAACAAAACCAAATGAACCTAGTTGTGTATCAAATTGATAACCACACAGAAAATAAAAAAGAAATTAACTTCTGAATATAGTAATCTGTCTACATACCCTTACTGAGATATATTCTAAGGACAAAATGAAGGGCAAAGAAATCTCAAACTGAGATGTGTTGTTTACAGTGGTACTGGTGTAATTCCAAAACTATTTGTATGTACTACAGGACATGTATGTAGCAAGAGGTGTGCAGTTGCGGATGCAAGAGATCTAGGTTGTGCGTTCCTTATGAGAATCTAACAAATGCTTGATCATCTGAGGTGGAACAGTTCACCTTGAAACCATTCTCCCTCCCCTGCCCCAGCTCCACGGCAAAATTGTCTTCCACGAAACTAGTCCCTGATGACAAAAAGGTTGGGGACTGCTATACTCTAGTACAGAACAAGTGAGTACATATGCTGATGGCGGGAACCAGAGTTGTCAATGCAGTAGAGGGAGATACAAAACACGGAAGAGGAAATGGAAGAAGCCCGTGTTACTGGATTGTAACAGGAGGCACACTGAAGTAGAAGCAATGAACATACTGTCTAGATCTTGGTTTCTCTTCCTAAAAGGAATCAGGACTCTGGAGAAATGGCTGATTCCAAGTTAGGGCAAAAATGTGTAAGGTGAGAACTGCTCAAAGAATGATGGACACATGTCAAAATTATAGAGAAGCTGGCCTAAAAGCAGTTTTCATTAGTCAACTTTGGGAAGAGGTGAACATCAAAAATGATCATCATAACGGACTATAGCATATTGAATAAAAAGACACTCTCAGAGTCCACGGTAATGCTTTAAAAAAAAGAAAAGTAAAAGGAGGAAAGCTCTTCTTTTAATGGAAGAAAGGGCAAAATTAGGCAATCACCATTTTGTTGCCACCAGTTGAGTCAGTTGAGTCATGGATGATACCATTAGAAGAAAGGCTGTTTAAGAATGATATACACACTGTCTCGAAGTGTCACCTCCTCCTCCCCCACCATTTCTCCCTCTTTGCACCAATGTCACTTGCCAACCCCCACCATTTTTCCTAAATAACAAAGAAAAAAGATACCTTTGCAATGGAAAAATATGTTGTATATCACCTTATCAATACTCAGTGATTAAACTGAGCATCATTAATAGTTGAACCAATTGATATTATGTGCCTTTGGATGTGATGAAATACAAAAGCTACATTTGCTTTGTTGGTTTTCCTGTCAAATGTGTTAAACCAGAAGACAACCATAAGGAAAAATCAGGTAAGTCTGGACTATGAGACATTCTACAAGAAAACTGGCCTTTTTGTTTTTTGTTTTTTTGAGACAGGGTTTGGCTCTGTTGCCCAGGCTGGAGTGCAGTGGCCTGATCTCGGTTCACTGCAGGCAGGGCTCAAGCCATTCTCCCATCTCAGTTTCCCGAGTAGCTAGGACTCGTGCACGCCACCATGCCCAGCTGTTTTTTGTAGAGACAGGGTTTCATCATGTGGTCCAGGCTGGTCTCGAACTCCTAGGCTCAATCAATCCACTTTGGCCTCCCAAAGTGCTGGGATTATAGACATGAGCCACTGTGCCCAGCCAATGCTTGGTTTTTAAAAAAGTATCAGTGATAGCAAAGTCAAAAGAAGGCAGAGGAAGGGTGGGCTACTCTTATGGCAATTAAATGAAGTGAATGAACTTTGATCGGATCCTGGATTTTTTGTAAAAAACAAAAACAAAAAAAGGCTAAAAAGAACCATTATTGGAACAATTGGGGACAACATGAATATAGACTATATATTCAATAATATTACATCAATGAAAAACTTCTTGGGTGTGATAACAGTACTATGATTAGGTAAAATGTCTTTTTTTGTTTTTTTTTGCAATAGAGTCTTACACTTTGTCACCCAGGCTGGAGTGCAACGGCGTGATCTGGGCTTCACTGCAAACTCTGCCTCCCAGGTTGGAGCGATTCTCATGTCTCAGCCATGTAAAGGGGATTACAGGCTTGTGGTGACATACTTGGATAATTTTTGTATTTTTAGTAGAGATGGGGTTTTGGCATGTTGGCCAGGCTGGTCTCAAACTCCTGGTCTCAAGTGATCCACCCTCCTTGGCCTCCCAAAGTGCTGGGATTACAGGCATGAGCCACTGCGCCAAGCCAGAAAATGTCTTCTTGGGAAATACATATTGAAGTAGTTAGGGATGAATTGCTATGTTTGTGACTTACTTTCTATGTGATCTTTGTGTGAGAGAGTGTAGGACGGGTGTGAGAGAAAGCAAATGTAGCAAAAGGTTAAAAACTGGTACATCTGAATGAAGGGTATATACAGATTGTACTGTTCCTTAAACTTTTTGGGAAAGTTTAAAAATTTTCACAATAGGGCCAGGCGCGGTGGCTCAAGCCTGTAATCCCAGCACTTTGGGAGGCCAAGACTGGCGGATCACGAGGTCAGGAGATCGAGACCATCCTGGCTAACACGGTGAAACTCCGTCTCTACTAAAAAATGCAAAAAAAAACTAGCCGGGTGAGGTGGCGGGTGCCTGTAGTCCCAGCTACTCGGGAGGCTGAGGAAAAAAAAAAAAAAATTTTTCACAATAAAAAAGTTGGGGGAAGTAAAGCGAATAATCTAGTCCTTGCCTCCTTACAACAGAGATGTGTTTCTAAGTTTCTTGCTATCCTACTTTCTCCCCCTTTTCACAGAAAAACACCAGCCTGGGCAACATGGGGAAACCCCATTTCTACAAAAACCAAAAAATTAGCTGGGAGTGGTGGTGTGTGCCTGTAGTCGCAGCTATCCAGGAGGCTGACATGGCAGGATTGATTGCCTAAGCCCAGGAGGTCGAGGCTTCAGTGAGCTGTGATTGTGCCACTGTGCTCCAGTCTGGGCATGTGAGTGAGACCCTGTCTCAAGAAAAAAAA
>NW_012117377.1:6620083-6633777 GCF_000951035.1 Colobus angolensis palliatus | reverse complement strand
CAGGATGGTCTCGATCTCCTGACCTTGTGATCCGCCCGTCTCGGCCTCCCAAAGTGCTGGGATTACAGGCTTGAGCCACCGCGCCCGGCCTAAAAATGGGAAAGATTTTCATGAAAAAAAATCATACCCAAATGTTGACTTTTGGTAAAGAATTAGGATGAGAATGAACTTATCAGAGTGGGCATCCTAAACTCAGAAATCTTTTACTCTCTGCCTCTTCACAAATGAAAATAATTTCTTCTATGCTTGGGAATTCCATGCTCAGAACTCCTATATGTTGCCTGAGTACTATACTTCTTCAGTCTGAAATTTGCTTGTATTCAAGATTTTACATTCTAAAAAATAAAGGTATTTTTTGACACATTTTGTAAAGGGGAAAAAAAGGAAACTTAAAAGCAAGGGAAATATTCCATCCAAAAATTTGGTCAGTAGTTTGGAATTCACTATAATGAGATGTGGCCTAAATAAAGTTTCTAAAGAAATGATGAGACAGTACAATGAAAATGAATATCTGCTTGCTTTGCAAGTGGTACTACCTCCACTCTCGGATGGAAAGTTGAATAATCAGGTCAAGTGTTTCTGCTCAAGATTATACAAAGCCCACAAGTTGCTAGGAAAATGATTTTTAAACCTAGAGATTTATTCCTTTGGACAGTATTAAACAGTGTAAGTCCACCCCTCACGCCTAACATCATCATCATTACTGTTATTTTTTAGAGACAGGGTCTTGCTCTGTCGCCTAAGCCGGAATGCAGTGGTAGTATCATAGCTCACTGCCTCCTCAAACCTCTGGGCTGAAGCAAACCTCCTACCTCAGCCTCCTGAGAAACTGCCAGGCCAGGCTAATTTTTTATTTTTATGGATGCAGGTCTCGCTATGTTGCCCAAGCTTGACTTGAACTCCTGGCCTCAAGCAGTCCTCCCAACTTGGCCTCCACAAGTGCTGGGATTACAGGTGTGAGCCATGCCCAGTACTGTGCCCAGACTCATTATCGCTATTTTTTGAAGGCTCTGTTTCAACACTCTGTGCAAAGCAAAAATTAATGTTGATGTTGCTTATTCATTGTTAGCTGTAATAATGATGAACTCAGTAGTTCTTTGGTTTTCACGTTTCCTTGTATTTTCTATCCTTGGAAAGGCTCCACAAAAGTTGAAGAGTTAATTTCTTTGCAAAGTTAAAGTAGTGATCTATTTACTGGTTAGAAATCTATGAAGAGACATCTCTACCGACCTAATGGAAATGAAAAGGATTACAAGGAAGACTAAGAACTGTATGCCAACAAATTATATAACAGATGAAATGGACAAATTCACAAGCTACCAAAACTGACTCAAGAAGATACAGAAAATCTAAATAACCTCTAATGAGAAAAGAATGAACTAGTAATTTAAAAACTACCCACAAAGAAAAGCCCAGGATCAGGTGACTTCACTGGCAAATTCTACTAAATTAAACAAGAATCAATACCAATTCTTCAGAACCTCTTCCAAAATATAGAAGAAAGGGGAACACTTCCCAACTCATTCTATGAGGCCAGATAAACCTGATACCAAAACAAAGACATCACAAGAAACAGAGACTAATATCTATTATGAAAACAGACTCAAGGATTATATAACATGACCCAGTGGGATTTATCCTTGGAATGGAAGGTGGGCTTAATCTTAAAAATAAAAAAAAAAAAGAATGTAATATACCATATAAAGGACAAATCCCCATGATCATCCCAATAGACAAAAGCATTTGACAAAATTCAATACCCTTTCATGATATACATATGATATATATATGTTTTATATAATATATATAAAATATACATTGCATATTATACATTTAAAAAATCTATTCAATAAACTAGGAATAGATGGAAATTTCCCTAACCTGATAAAGAATATATACGAAAAACTTCACAGCTAATATCATACTTAATGGTGAAAGACTGAATGCTTTCCCTTTAAAATAAAAAATAAGAGTGTCTGCTCTTGCCACTTCTATTACACACTGTGCTGGATATTCTAGCCAGGGCAATTACTGAAGAAGAAAAAATTAAAGGTATTCAAACTGGAAAAAAAGAAGTAAAATTACCTCATTTTGCAGATGATATGATATTGTCTACAGGAAAATCATAAGGAATCCACCAAAAAATTACTAAAACTAATAAATAAATTAAAAACCATTGCAGGGTACAAGATCAATATATAAAAATTGATTGTAGGAAAGGCACGGTGGCTCACGCCTGTAATCCCAGCACTTTAGGAGGCCGAGGCGGGCGGATCACGAGGTCAGGAGATCAAGATCATCTTGGCTAGCACGGTGAAACCCTGCCTCTACTGAAAATACAAAAAGTTAGCCGGACGTAGTGGCAGGCACCTGTAGTCCCAGCTGCTCAGGAGGTTGAGGCAGGAGAATGGCCTGAACCCGGGAGGCGGAGTTTGCAGTAAGCTGAGATTGCGCCCCTGCACTCCAGCCCGGGTGACAGAGAGTCCATCTCAAAATAAAAACATCGATTGTATTTCTATACACTAGCAATAAGCAATCAAAAAAAGAAATTAAGAAAACAATTCCATTTACACAGTTACATAAAAAATAAACTTATGGATACATTTAAGAAGTTCATAACTTGTATCTGAAAACTACAAAACATTATTGAAAGAAATTAAAGAAGACCTAAATAAATGGAAAGACATTCCACGCTTGTGAACTGGAAGACTTATTATTGTTAGGATGGTAATATTCTCCAAGTTGACCTGAAGATTCACTGCCATTCTTGTCAAAATCCCAGCTGCTATTTTTTGCAGAAATTGACAAATTTAAAAATTCATATGGAAATTCAAGGGACCTAGAATAGCTAAAACAATCTTGAAAAAGTTATAGGACTCAGACTTCCTGATTTCAACATTTAGCACAGAGCCACAGTAATCAAGACAGTGTATTACTGGCATAAAGACAGACATACAGATCAATGAAACAGAATTCAGAGTTCAGAAATAAGTCCCTACATTTATGGCCAATTGATCTTTAACGACGGTGCCAAGACAATTCAGTGGGAAAATAGTCTCTTCAACAAATAGAACTGAGACAACTGGATATCCACATGCAAATGAATGAAGCTGGTCTTCTACCTCATGCCATATATAAAAATTAATTTAATGGATCAAAGACCTAAATGCTTAAATTATAAACTCTTGGAAGAAAAGATAAGCATATCTTCATGATCTTGGATTAGGCAATGGCTTCATAGATATGACACGAAAAGCAAAAGCAACAAAAGAAAAAAATTGATAAAGTGAAAGTTAGCTTTGAAGAACACTATCAAGAAAGTGAAAAAGGCAAACCACAGCCTGGGAGAAAATTTTGGCAAGTCATACACCTGACAAGGGACTTACATGTAGAATACACGTAAGAACTCTTAGAACTCAACAAGACACATAACCCAACTAAAAAATGGGCAAAGGATCTTAAAAAAAGTATTTCTTCTAAGAAGATAAACAAATGAAAACCACCATTATCTATCATGTCATACCCACTCAGATGACTATAATCAAAAAGACAGATAATAACAAGTGTTAGGATGTGGAGAAATTAGAACTCTTAATACATTACTGTGGGAATGTATCATGGGACAGCTGCCCTGGAAAACAGCTGGGCAGTTCCTCCAAAAGTTAAACCTAAAGTTACCATATGACCTAGCAATTTTATTCCTAGGCATATGCCCAAGAGAAATGAAAATATACAGCCACATAAAAACTTGCAATTAATGTTCATGGCAGCTTTACTTATAATAGCCAAAAAGTAGAAACAACTACATGTTTATCAACTGACTACTGGATAAATAAAATGTGGTATTATCCATAAAATGCAGTATTATTTCTCAATAAAAAGGAATGAGGTATTTGATGCATGCCACCACAGGAATGAACCTTGAAAACATTATACCAGGTGAAAGAAGCCGATCACACAAGACCACATATCACATGATTCCATTGACATGAAATGCCGAAAATAGGCTACACAGACAGAAAGCATATTAGTGGTTCCATGACTGGGAGTTTGGGAAGATATGGGAAGTGACTGCTGATGGGTATGGGCTTCTTCCTAGGGTGATGAAAATATCCTAAAATTGATTGTGGTAATGATGGCTTCACACCTGTGAATATACTAAAATTCATTGAATTGTACATTTTAAATGGGTATACATTTTATATAGTTCATCTAGTATATGAATGGTAGCTCAATAAGAATGTTAAAAAAAAAAAAAAAGACTGTTATGAATAGAAGTAAAGTAAATCGGCCAGGCGCAGTGACTCACGCCTGTAGCCACTTTGGGAGCAGAGGCAGGTGGATCACCTGAGGTCAGGAGTTTGAGACCAGCCTGACCAATATGGGGAAACCCTGTCTCTATTAAAATTACAAAACAAAATTAGTCTGGCATGGTGGTGGGCGCCTGTAGTCCCAGCTACTCAGGAGGCTGAGGCAGAAGAATTGCCTGAACCCGGGAGGTGGAGGTTGCAGTGAGCCGAGATCGCACCACTGCACTCCAGCCTGGGCAACAGAGCAAGACTCCCTCTCAAAAAAAAAAGTAAATCTACTAACTTGTACCAAATGGCAGAAGAGTACACCATTCTCTAGTTGGCAAACCTAAACAAAAACTCTTCTATACACACCTTGAGCCCTCAAGAATAAATATTTCTTTAGATACAGAACATACTTTGCTCCTTAAAAAATAACAATTCGGCATTATAACGAAGTTTTTCCTCTATTAGCAAAATGTGAACCAAGAAATTCACAAAAAGTTTCCATTTCCCTGTTTTTATTATTAGACATGGTCCAATAAACTTTACTATGAGTGAAATATATAAATTATGGGAATGGAACTCTCAATGGAAAAAAAGTGAAAAAAAAAAAATACTAGCTACCATAAACCATTTTCTAATAACACAAGACAGTCCAATTAGTTTCTTGAACTCTCTATGCCCAAAAACCTTTAAATAGGTTACTTCTTAAATTACAGGCTGCATTCCTAATTCTAGCCAGCTGCCTTCTAAAAACATCTGCTTTTAGTCACAAGGAAAACAGGATATAAAAAAGGAATATATCAAGAGCAGAAGAAAACAATTCTAAAGATGTATTTTGGTCAGCCACTTCATACATGAACAGTAGCACATTTCTGAATAAATGTTTAGAATATACATTATGAAGTGAATAAATTAGATGTTTTTCTTTGGTGTGACTCTTTTTCTTAATAGATTCAGAGGAAAAGAGAGCTAAGTCCTTCCAGGGAGAGTTGGTTAGAGAAAGAGATGCCCTCCAAATGCTGCTTCTCCTGTTAGGGCTTCCTAGATCTATTATTAGAGAACACGCCTGGAAGGCTCGATCTTTACAAACTGGGCAGCCTGCCTGTGGAAGACGCAAATTTAATTCAAGGTCAGTATGCCTTATCAAGTCCTTCTGCCTCAAAGTCCTGCCAAAGCTATGCAGACAATATGGATGATGTCTATTTTAAGTGAGTATTTAGTGAGATAACTGTAAAAAAAAAAACAAAACAAAACAAAAAAGGATATGAGAACTGAGTCTTTTACTGAATGATTTCAGTTGTGAAACTATCCTACTCTCCTACAATAATGATTTACTGTTGGCAGTTATTCATGCTGAAGTAACTGCTATTATTTTATTATTACTATTTTTTTTTGAGACGGAGTCTCGTTCTGTCACCCAGGCTGGAGTGCAATGGCGCGATCTCAGCTCACTGCAACTTCCGCGTCCCGAGTTGAAGCAATTCTCCTGTCTCAGCCTCCCAAGTAGCTGTGATTACAGGCATGTGCCACCATGCCCAGCTAATTTTGTATTTTTAGTAGAGATGGGATTTCACCATGTTGTCCAGGCTGGTCTCGGACACCAGAAGTCCGAGTGCTAGGATTATAGGCGTGAGCCACCATGCCTGGCCAACTGTTATTAATTTTTGAAATCAATAGTAGTGTTTCTTAACTCTTCTCCAACTTGGTGTGTTAGTCTGTTTCTGTGCTGCTATAAAGGAATACCTGAGACTGCGTAATTTATAAAGGAGGTTTAATTGCCTCACAGTTCTGCAGGCTGTAGAAGCATGGCTCCAGCATCTGTTTTTGGCGAGGGTCTTGGGAAGCTTCCACAATCATGGTGGAAAACAAAGGGACAGCAGGCACGTCACAGGGCGAGAGAAGGAGCAAGAGACAGAGAGAAGTGGGGAGGTCCCGGCTCTTTTAAACAACTAGATCTCCCATGAACTGAGTGAGAACTCATCACCAAAGGGACGGCCGTAAGTCATTCATGAGGGATCTGCCCCATGATTCCAATACCTCCCACTAGGATCCACCTCCAACATTTCTGCTTCTTCTTCTTTTTTTTTTTTTCAATAGAGATGGGGTCTTGCTATGTTGCCCAGGCTGATATCAAACTCCTGGCCTCAAGAGATCCTCCTACTTCAGACTCCCAAAGTGTTGGGTATTACAGGCATGAGCCACTGCACCTGGCCTGGAGGTCACATTTCAATATGAGATTTGGAGGGGACAAACATCCAAATCATGTAACTTGGTTTTATCTTTTGTCATTACATTTAAAAATTATTTTACTACTGTCAAAACTTATGTCACATAGCATCTCTTCAGTAAAAACCTCCCTACCCAAGTCAAGAGAACTTCTCAAAATTGCTATGAAGAAATTCATGCTTTAGCTGGGCGCGGTGGCTCAAGCCTGTAATCCCAGCACTTTGGGAGGCCGAGACGGGCGGATCACAAGGTCAGGAGATCGAGACCATCCTGGCTAATACAGTGAAACTCCGTCTCTACTAAAAAATACAAAAAAAACTAGCCGGGCGACGAGGTGGGCGCCTGTAGTCCCAGCTACTCGGGAGGCTGAGGCAAGAGAATGGCGTGAACCTGGGAGGTGGAGCTTGCAGTGAGCTGAGATCCGGCCACTGCACTCCAGCCTGGGCGGCAGAGCAAGACTCCGTCTCAAAAAAAAAAAAAAAAAAAAAAAGAAATTCATGCTTTTGTAGAGTACCATATAATATTGATATGTTTAACCTCATTTTACAAACTAGAAGCTATTTTTCTAACAGAAAATATTACAAATATGCAAAACAAAATCATAGCCAAGACCATGTATCCATAAAACACAAACAAAACAAGCTGCTGAACTAGATATAACTGGATGTTAGCAAGATTTCTGCTGGATAAGCCTTCATTGATTTTGTTGTCTCAATAGTAGCAGATGCCAAAAGTTTAAAAACACATACTTGGGAAAAATGGATAATCCAGGGCATTTTTATCCAAATAAAGCCCTAGAAGTTGGCTTTTTATTTGAACTGGGGAAAGACCACTTTTATTTCCAGAGCTTGGTTCAAGTATAAGAGTACAGTTAGTATTAACGTTCAGCAGACTAGTTACAGAACTATTGCTCTCAAGCAGTTGCAGAAGGTGGGATGAAGTTACATTTAATGACAATGGGGGCCGGCCTTGCAGAGAAAGGTTAGCACACAAAAGTGGTGCTGTACAAGGAAGGAATGGCACAGAACATTAGAAGCACATCTACTTAAGGAGGCTATATATTCAAGCTTACCCAGTGCCGACAACTAGATCATCCCTCAGGAATTACATGAACAATCAGACATTTTCATTTGAAAGTTAGTTTAGAGTTTAATTGTTCTTAAACCCTTCCTAACACACCAAAGGAAAACAGTAAAGCAGCCAGATGCTACCACAAAATAGTATCTCTTAAACCACAGAACAATAGAAGAGTTGCCACAAAATCCCTATGTCACCCACCTACGTAAACCATTTGTACTGAAGATATCATTTGGTCAGTTTAATCCAAGGATCTCTTTCCCTTAGGGTCAAATTAGAAAGCCCACAATGTCCCTCTAGTTCCAGTTTAGATCCCGAGAGCATTTCTTCTATTATATTTTCATTAATCTCAGAGATTGCTACTTGAATTTAAAAAAGATTATCCAAGTATTATAACTAACACAAATTGAAGCATTTGGACTGTAGTGAAGAGGGCAATTAGACTGAGTTGGGAGACTTATGTGCTTTGCCTTGGTTTGTTCATATGTATTTGATAACTTTTTAAGGTACTCAATCTGTCTCAAAAAGTGTTTGATTCTAATTCAGAATCCTGGAGCCAGAATGTCTTGGTTGAAGTCTGCTATTTGCTAGTTGTATGGCTTTGGGAAAGATAGTTACCTCTCTGTCCCTTGATGTCCTTACTTACAAAATAGGGATAACAAATACAATCTACCTCAGAGGACTATTGTGAGGAATAAATAAGTTAGTATGTATAAAGTACTGAGAAGACTGCTTGTCCCATAGTAAAGATTATGATGAGTGTTAGTTGTAGCCAAAACATGTATTTATTGGCAACACGATACTTCCCTCAAATTTTTGTTCTACATATTGGGGAAGATTGTATGCATGTGTAAATAGGCAGATGAGTTCTGGTTATCTGTGCAGTCTCAAAATTTTCAAGAATGTTTGGGAGTTGATGTCAAATTACCAAGAGTAGTGACTCACCAAAATGAATAGCAAACAATGGTGGAGTTAATTTGATTCTATTTAAAGACTCCTACAAGAATTATTTATATTCTGCTGGGCGTGGTGGTACATGCCTATAATCCCAGCACTTTGGGAGGCCGAGGCAGGCAGATCACTCGAGGTCAGGAGTTCGAGACCAGCCTAAACAATATGCTGAAATCCCATCTCTACTAAAAATACAAAAATTAGCTGGGTGTGGTGGCATGTGCCTGTAATCCCAGCTACTTATGAGGCTGGCACAGGAGAATCACTTGAACCCAGGAGGCAGAGGCTGCAGTGAGCCGAGACTGTGCCATTGCACTCCAGCCTAGGCAACAAGAGTGAAACTCCGTATCCAAAAAAAAAAAGAATTATTTATATTCTTGAGAAGCACAGGTCTCAGTAAAAGGCTTCTTTAAGTAAGACAGTAGTTTTAAAGGATGCCTATGTATTAGTGAGGGACATGAGCAGAGGGCTGGAGAACCACATCTCACTTTGGTGCTAGGACCTTACAGCCCTGTACTTCCTTAAGTCCATGGAGATGGTAATTACACAGAAGGTGGCCAAGGAGTGACCACTAACACACACTTACCTCCTCTGACACCATCCAGTGTCACTGAAGTCTAGTTTCTTTTTCTTTTTCTTTTTTTTTTTGAGATGGAGTTTCACTCTTGTTGCTCAGACTGGAGTGTAATGGCGTGATCTCGGCTCACCGCAACCTCTGCTTCCCGGGTTCAAGCGATTCTCCTGCCTCAGCCTCCCAAGTAGCTGGGATTACAGGCATATGCCACCACGCCCAGCTAATTTTGTATTTTTAGTACAGATGGGGTTTCTCCATGTTGGTCAGGCTAGTCTCGAACCCCTGACCTCAGGTGATCCACCTACCTCGGCCTCCCAAAGTGCTGGGATTACAGGTGTGAGCCACTGCAACCGGCCAGTCTAGTTTCTTTTTTTAAGCAAGAATAAAAAGGTTTTGTTATTAAGATTCTGAAAAGAAGAAAGTAAAATGTACAAGTTGAATAAAAACAGGTTTTCTGGCCAGGCCCGGTGGCTCACGCCTGTAATCCCAGCACTTTAGGAGGCCCAGGTGCAAGAATCACTTAAGCCCAGGAGTTCAAGACCAGCCTGTGCCACATAGTGAGACTCTATCTGTACAAAAAAATTAAACAATTAGCCGGGTGTGGTGGTGCATAGTCGCAGCTACTGAGGGGCCTGAGGTGGGAGGTTTGTTGGAGCCTGGGAGGTCAAAGCCTGCAGTGAGCCATGACTATGCCACTGCACTCTAGACCAGGTGTCAAAGTAAGACCCTGTCGCACAAAAAAGGGCCTTTCCTTTTAAAATATTTTTTAAAAGCATTCTAAAGTATTAATATGATAAAAGGGAAGATAAAAAATTGTAGAAAAACTATCCTCTTAAAATATGGGGGAAGGCAATAAATACACAAATAAGTACAATTGCTTCTGGGCTCAATCTTGCCTCAATGCAAAAAATTGGCCTAAATATTTTCATTCATTATTTTAAAGTATTGTTTACCGAAATGGACTGTGCTATATTACTGTCATGTTATTCTTCAGATAGAGAATGTCCATTAAACTTCATTTTTGTCAATGATTTTCCTCATCAGTTTAATAAAATTTTATGCTTCTTGCTTGAAAGCAACATTGACAAATGCCATCTCTTTTGTCTGTAACTTAAAACACTTAATATAACCACTTAGGGCCCGGGCCTGACTTCTATAAAAGACAGTATTAAATAATCAGAATAAGTATAAAGAATGACCACTTCTCCTCAAAAACTAGAATCAGTTTTCACGTTAGAGGCTGAGTGAACTGAAGCAAGTGTCTGACTTATTTCTCAAAAAAGGGTGCTCAGTGAAAAGAAGACATTTCAATTTCTGAGTTTTTAAAAAGCCCCTATCAACTGTGACTAGTGGAGATTGTGGGCTAATTACTACAAAGCCATCTCATATGAAACTGTCTTTGATGTAAGTTTACACTGTTAAACTACCTTAATGAGGTCTTGTTGGTACTCATGCATTGAATCCAAGACAAAAATTGAGCAACACTATTCTAGAAAGACTCCCCTAAATTGTCTGTCAGTTTAAATCTCATTTTAAAAAGAGAACATACCAGCAAATCTATAAACAAAGCAACTTTGATTGAACAAAACATAGGTATACTTCTTGTGTTGTGTGCAGAACTTTGCTAGACAGTGGGGATACAAAGATGATTAATTCACAGTCCTTGTCCATAAGGAACTCATTAAATACGTAAATAATCACAATTTGATAAGTGTTAAAACAACAAATGTATACATATAGTCAATAACTCATTTTGTGGATGTCACTCTAAAATGTACTTTCAGCTTTTTCTTTCATAATGAAATAGTCCATGCCATATAAAATATGTAAATTATGTCAGGGATGTTCAGGCAAGTAATTTACCCCAGATCACATGAGTGACTACGCTTCAGCACCAGCAATGGCTTGTGTCTTTCAGCCCTCTCACTGGCTGTTCACCTCTGGAGGCCTGTTTCTCTATGCTATCCTAATGGATCTCCCCAGCCTGTCAGGTGACAGGTGAGAGCCCTAAACCACTGCACTAGTTCAGAGTAAGAGTCAGGACTGAAGAAAAGTCAGGACTGAGGAGGGGGCAGCAAGAGGCTGTACTTGACCTTTTCCTCCTTGGTCAAGCCTGCTTCCGTTACAGCAAGAGGCAGTGTAATGCAGTTTGTGGTATAACCTGGAATCAGGATGCATGGATTTGTATCCTACGCTCTTTTTAGCTGTGTGACCTTGGGAAAGTGGGTTAACTTCTCTGTGCCTCTCTAAAATGGGAATAGTAATAATACCTGGCACATAGCATCATTGTAGGGATCGAGTCATTTTAAACCACCTCTTTCATCAGCGTGACCTGGATGTGAGACCTGGAGTCAAAGCATATAATTTTGGAGCTTTAAAATTTGTCTACCCCACTGGATTTCCGACTTGCATGGGCCCTTTAACCCCTCTGTTTTGGCCAATTTCTCCCATTTGGAATGGCTGTATTTATCCAATACCTGTATCCCCATTATATCTAGGAAGTAGCTAGCTTGCTTTTGATTTTACAGGTTCATAGGAAGGGACCTGCCTTGTCTCATCTGAGGACTGTGGACTTTTGGGTTAATGCTGAAATGAGTTAAGACTTCAGGGAACTGTTAGGAAGGTATGATCGGTTTTGAAATGTGAGGACATGAGATTTGGAAGGACCGGGGGGGAATGATGTGGTTTGGCTGTGTCCCCAACCAAATCTCAACTTGTATTGTATCTCCCAGAATTCCCACACGTTGTGGGAGGGACCCAGGGGGAGGTAGCTGAATCATGGGGCCAGTCCTTCCCGTGCTATTCTCGTGACGATGACTAAGTCTCACGAGATCTAATGGGTTTATCAGGCGTTTCCACTTTTGCTTCTTTCTCATTTTTCTCTTGCTGCTGCCAATTAACAAGTGCCTTTTGCTTCCCGCCATGATTCTGAGGCCTCCCCAGCCATATGGAACTGTAAGTCCAATTAAACCTCTTTTTGTTCCCAGTTTCAGTTACGTCTTTATCAGTAGCATAAAAAGGAACTAATAAGACACTATGTCTGTCCTCACGGTCACCACAGAGTGGGAAAGTTAAAAAATCTTGATTGCTGTATTATTGTTTGATACCCACAGATAAAAGAGCAACAGGTCAGAATGAATGAGATTGAATAAAACAGTTCTTGTTCACTTATTTGTCAGACTTAAAAGTAATATATTTCTAGAGAAGTTCATTTAAAAAGACAAACCTTCAGCTTGAGAACATGATACAATATGGTTGATGGTTAACAGAGACAAATATTAAAGTATATCACTAATTCTACTCAGTTTGAATGAGGACTATAAAATATAGCATATTCATTCACTGATTGGAGTGATAGAGTAGAAAGTAAAAAAAATTGATGAGGCAGAAGAGTGGTGACGATCCTGAAAGAGAAGTCCTTGTAGAGATAGGTAAGAGGAGGGGGTCTAGGACACAGTGGAAGGTTTCATCTCAGATAGAGACATGGACAATTCATTTCATATGATCAGAGAGAAGGCAGACTACATATGGTAAAACAGTAGTGGTGGAAGGATGAGAAAATTGCCTTTTTTTTTTTTTCCTCTTCAGTGAAATAAGCTGTGAGGTAATCTCTGAAAATAAGCTGAGAGTAGGGAATGGGGAGAAAGTGTGACATATTGTAGTTGTCTTGGAGAGTGGGAATGTCAACTGACCACAGAAATAAGGAAGCACTGCTAGACAGTATTTAGAGCCCTCTTGGGGTTTGTGGTCACAATTTTTAAAGGGAGATCTGTCAGTATGGTTGTTTTTCTCTAGCCCTGTTCATTCAGCTGCTGAGGTGTAGATGGTGAGCCGATTTTAACTAGGGAGACAAGTATGACAGAGGGAGTCACACTAACAGTAGACTGCAGAATAGCCTAGATGAAGAGGGGAGCAAAGAAGTGATTATTTTAAGGAGCTGGCTCACAAGACTGTGGGGCATGGTAGATCTGAAATCTTCAGAGCAGGCCTGTAGGATGCAGATTCAGGCAAAAGTTGATATTGCAGCTTGTCTGGAGCCAAAGTTCGTTCTTCCTTAGTTTTTCTTTTAAGGCCTTTGACTGGATGAAGCCCATCCATATTTTGGAGGGTAATTTCTTTACTCAAAATCTATAAAATTAATTGTTTCATCTAAAAAACACCTTAGGAGCATGTCTGACTGCAAATGGGTACCATGGTCTACTCAAGCTGACACATCACATTAACTATCACAGAAATATTCGCAGAAAAGATTTAGGAGGTAGGCCAGTTTTTAGATCACTGTACATCCATGAGTGCCACAGAGTGCAGAAGTTAGTTCAGGGAGGGGTGTAAGACGAGGACAAACAAAAAGAGAATCAGAACATTTCTGGGTTATGGAGGGGATGAGATATGGAAAAAGAAATACAGCATAATGGTTAGGCGCACAGATTTTAGTGTTAAGAGCTCTTGTTCAAGACTGTGCTCTACCACTATGGCATGACTCTGAGCATGCTTTTCAACTAGGCCTCAGTTGCATCAACTTAAAAAGGGACACTAGGCCGGGCGCCCAGCACTTTGGGAGGCCGAGACGG
>NW_012117377.1:6609696-6616188 GCF_000951035.1 Colobus angolensis palliatus | reverse complement strand
AATGTTAACCTGATCCACCATTATAAATGTGGCCATGGAACTGATACACACTACAGCATGCCACTGCAAGTCTGAAGGGGTTTTAGTCACCAATATGCTTGGACCCTACTGGCATCTGAGTTGTATTTTTCGAATACTTCAACTTTTCCATTTTAAGTTACTAGGTCAATATTTATTCTATGCCAAGCTGAGTGGCTGCTATGATGAAACAATTTTTAATTGAACATTTTTGGGTTTATAAAACACCTTTCATAGATGGCATTGTAGCAGAATGACTCCCCAAAATGTTCCCAGAACCTGTGAACATGTTACATAGCAAAGAGACTTTGCAGATGTCATTGAAATTATGGACCTCAATATCAGGAAATTATCTTGGAATATCTGGGTAGGTCTCAATTACCTGGGCTCTTAAAAACAGAAAACTTTCTGTGGCTGGAGGTAGGACAGATGTGGAGGAAAGTGAAGTCAGAGGTATTTGAAGCATAAGGATTCCACCCACCATTGCTGGTCTGAAGATGGAGGATTGGATTACACTTGAAGCAACTGAGAGAGGATCCCAGCTGACAGCAGTAAGGAATGGGCCCTCAGACCTACAAATATAAGCAACTGAATTCTGTTAACAATCTAAATGAGCTTGGAAGCAGATTTGCCCCCAGAGCCTAACACCTTGATTTTGGGCTTGTGAAGACTACAGCAGAGGAACTGGGCTAACCCACCTGGTCTTCTGATTTACAGAAGTGTGAGATGATAAATTTGTGTTGTTTTAAACCACTACGTTTTTGGCAACTTGTTATTGCAGCAATAAAAAACAAATGTACGTATGTATGGAAACTGAATTCTCTTCTCATACATACTAGCTTCCCCCACCCCTCTCCCCCCCAAAAAAGAAAAGAGGACAATGCCATAAATAATGCAGGAGGGCAGATGTACAATTGTCCTTTTTGCTTAGCTAGACTCACGGGTCACTATTTGCCCAAGAAGCATATTGATACAAGTAAATTCAGGTAAATTCCTCACTGTTTAAAAAAAAAAAAAAAAGTTAGACGACCAGCTCCTATTAACTAGTTATGTTAAAATTCAGGAACTGACAATGTTTTCAGAAATATTATCTTTCAAAGAGTAATTAAGATCCAACTTCAAGAAATAAACTTATTAAAAACATTTCCTCAGTCTAGTCCCACAGTGTTTTAAGTTTGGTCAAAGAAAAATATTTGATTTTTTTCTGTCCCTTTCCTATAATCCTCCCCTCCCCTTCATTTAGGCTCCCTAGTCCAACAATCAAAGCTAAAATCTAGCAATGCACTTAAGTAAAGGTACACGGAAAGAAAAACCACCCAGAAATAGGTATTTGGCACGAAGAGGAGGATCACATGATCTTTTCATGGCATTTAAGTACTAGCACCTCTCCTAATAAAAACTGGCTAAAGCCCCACTACTCATTCAGCGGATATTTCTAGAACACTGTCTAGTGACAGGCCCTGTTCTAGACACTGGTAATAGTATGACACTATGAGAGAACCTACAGTCTGGTGGGATGCACAGGATGATATATACAGCAACGGAGACATGCACAAAGTACAACTAGGGCACAGCAGTTCACTCAAGTCTGAGGAATAAAGACCAAGCTACAGCCAGAAGGAGCAAGCAGGTTGCAGGTGATCAAGGTTGGACAAGGCCACTCCAGACAGAAGGACGGGCATGCATAAAGATACGAGTTGGATAGCTAAACAATTTCACTGTGTGAGAATAAAGGGTGTTAAGTAGAAGAGGGAAGTGGACCTGTAACTGTCAGCCAGGGGCCACATCATAAAGTGCATTACACTTTATCCTGGTTATGTTTCAGAACGCTTACTTTGGTAACAGAATGGAGGGAGGATTAAAATGAAGTAACACTAAAGATTGAAACTAGTAAGGAGGCTACTATATGAACAGAGATGAGGGCCTGAACTTGAGAAGCATTAGTGGAAATGATAGTAACGAATTTAAACAATATCCAGAAAGTAAAATATGTGACAGGCATCACAGGTTCCCATCAAATTGCCATTTCCAACTTTTTGCCTTCCTCACCCACAACTCAGCATAAAAGTTAGAAACACCAGGTATCAGGACTGGGCGTGTTGGCTCACACTTGTAATCCCAGCACTTTGGGAGGCCAAGGTGGGCGGATCATGAGGTCAGGAGATCGAGACCATCCTGACTAACACAGTGAAACCCCATCTCTACTAAAAATACAAAAAAAATTAGCTGGGCCCGGTGGCAGGTGCCTGTAGTCCCAGCTACTCAGGAGGCTGAGGCACGAGAATGGCATGAGCCTGGCAGGCAGGTGGAGCTTGCAGTGAGCCGAGATCACGCCACTACACTTCAGCCTGGGTGACAGAGCAAGACTCCTCAAAAAAAAAAAAAAAAAAAAAAAAAAAAAAAGGGATACTAATATAAGGAAATGGCTTAGTATAGTGCCATACTGAAAACACAAAAAAAAAAAAAAAAAAACAGGTATTATTATGGGAAAATTCAATATTGTAAATGTATCAATTCTTCCCCCCAAATTGTTCATAAATGTAATGTCACTACACTTAAAATTTCACTGAGGTTAACAAATTGCTTCTAAATTTTACTTAAAAATGAATGTGTGAGTAAAATAAATTCTGAAAGAGAATAAGAGAAACTTGCATCACTGATATCAAAACTTGCTGGAAGAGACTAGTACAATTCAACATCTAATAACGGTACAGGAAAAGGCAGAAATGAATAGCACAGTCTTCAAATACACCTCAATATCCATGATAATTTAGTACAGCATAAACACAGTATGTGCCACAAATCAACACAGGGAAGCATGGATTACTCAATAAACAGCATTGGGATAACTGGCATTCCCCTTGGGAACAAACATGTAGACTATTTCTATCATTTTTTGCAAGGAAAAATCTTTCTAGGGAATGACTGGAAGATGAAAGGTTATAAAAGACCCACAGTTTTGACCTCATATAACAAAATTTCTGTAAGGCAAAGGACACTTATAAATACACTTACCAAGCTTAACAGGGGATTTTAATTTATTTATGGTCATTTCATAACTTATATGCTTGGTCCTACTTGTATTTATTTTTGAGACAGGGTCTTGCTCTGTCGCCCAGACTGGAGTGCAGTGGCACCATTACGGCTTGCTGCAGTCTCGACCTTCTGGGCTGAGGCAATCCTCCCACCTCAGTCCCTTGAGTAGCTGGAATCACAGGTGTGGACCTGGCTAATGTATTTACTTATTTTTTGTAGAGATAAGGTCTCACTACCACCCGCCCCAGCCTCCCAAAGCGCTGGGATTACAGGCCTGAGCCACAGTGCCTAGCCTTGTCTTCATTTCATATTTAACTTTTCTCTGTTTTTTTTTTGTTACACCATATGGATTGTGTCTTCTTTGCTCTTTTCCCTCTAGGTTTGATTTTTCTCCCAATAATACATCATAATGAAAAATATTTACACATACAAATATAATTTTCTAAAACAAGAATTAATTATATTTATAACATATCTCCTCCGATATAGGGCTGCTACAAGCTTTTACCTCTTCTCTCTCATCCAAGGTTTGTTCAATATAATCTGAAAGCTTAATTTTAAAAAATCATCATGCTTGTTCTCTTCAAAGAGTAATTCTGGATACTGGCCCTGTTTTTAACCACAGTTATAAGATTTAGCTATGTTAAATGAGTACTGATGGCCATGGCCTGTCCTTTTACACTGTGACCACCCCATTGTTAAGCTCTTGAATAATTTTTTAACCCCCAGAAAGGTATCTACATATTGTCTATGTCCTTTTGTACATGAATGACAATTGGAGAAGCTATAGTATTCAGACATAAATCTTTTCCCTTTTAATACTCTGTAGATAATACTCCACTTTATTATTCAGCCTTTGGTATAATCAAAGAGAAGTCTGAAATTAGCCTGATTTTTGTTCCTGTGTAATTTTTTGCCTTTGTGTATTTGTAGGATTTTTTACTTTATTCTTAAAATTTGCAGCCAGGCACGGTGGCTCACACCTGTAATCCCAGCACTTTGGGAGGCTGAGGCGGGCGGATCACGAGGTCAGGAGATTGAGACCATCCTGGCTAACATGGTGAACCCCCATCTCTACTAAAAATACAAAAAATTAGCCGGGAGTGGTGGGCGCCTGTAGTCACGGCTACTCAGGAGGCTGAGGCAGGAGAATGGTGTGAACCTGGGAGACGGAGCTTGCACTGAGCCAAGACGGTGCCAGCGTGGGCGACAGAGCGAGACTCTGTATCAAAAAAGAAAAAAATTGCAAGTTAAAACAGGCTTTGGTTGAATGGTCCTAACTTTTAAAAAGTTTTGCCTATCACTTGATCCTTTTGACGCTTCTACTTGAATTTCTTTCTAAATCTTGTTATTTTCTCTTTAGTTCCCAATCGAACTCCCTTTCTAGTTACAAATTAGGAAAAGATGTTTTTCATTTTTGTGGAATCTATCCTAATCCCAGATTTTTCCCTTTCTGGTAGTACTGCTTGTTCTATTTTCAATGATCCTCCTGAATCTACTTGAGAACTTAAATCAGCAGTTCCTTAAAAGCTTCTCATTTCTTGCTGTACATTTACTTAACAGGTGGCATGTGGCCTAACTTACAGCCTTTATATTTGCTTACCCTCTGTCTGGAACACTTTGTCCTTTCTACATGGTATACTTCACCTTTCAGGAACGCCTTCTTGGTAAGGCCTTTCTTGACCACTCTTTGAAACTGTAGTAACCAGTAACTATATCATCCTGACTTAACACTGTCCCTCCCTTTCTTCACTTTCCTCTTTAGCACTTATCAGCACTTACTATCTCATATATTTTACTTATTTATTAGCTTTATTCTGTTTAATAGACAGTTCAGATAGATGAGTTTGGCATTATTTAGCTATTTTCTGGATAAAAATTTCAAAAAACAAAAAGAAAAATCCTGTTTTCATCAATGGGGGCGGGGGGAAGAATATGATAGAAAAGATGTCAGTTCTTCCCAAGTTAATTTATAAGTTTAGTGCAAGCCCAATTTAAAAAAATCTATGGACTTCTGGGTATATATCCAAAAAAACTGAAAGCAGGACTTGAATAGACATTTTTATTTTTATAAAGCCATGTTCACACACCATTATTCATAACAGCCAAAGGGTGGAAATAACCTGTGTCTAATGACACTGAAATTAGCTTTTTTGTGGTATATACATACACAGTGGAGTATCAGCCTTAAAAAGGAAGGAAATTCTGATACATGCTGCAACGCAAACCCTGAGGACTATGCTAAGTGAAATAAGCCAGTCACAAAACAAATACTGTATTATTTCACTTAAATGAGGTGTCTCGTCAAACGCACAGACACAGAAAGCAGAATGACGATTACCAGGGACTGAGGGGAGGGAGAAATGTGGAATTGTTCATGGGTATAGGGTCTCAGTTTTGCAAGATAAAAAAGTTCTGAAGACTGGTTGCACAACAGTGTGAATATACCTAACACAGTAGCTTGTATAGTTAAAAAGGTAAATTTTATGTTATGTGTATTTTAACACAATTAAAACAAAACGAAAACCTATGGAATTTTTTCAGAGAGCCTTACAAAGTACTCCTAGAAAAGGAAATGGAGGCCAATAAAACTTTGGAATAATAATAAAGGGAAACTCGCCTAATCAGATTCCAAATATGACGTGAAAGTATAATAATTAAAATAGTGTGGTAATAAGGCTAGAATCAACAATTCTGCATGGTAAAGAATTTAGTATTATGATTAAGGATGACATCACAATTTAGAGAGGAAAGACTTTTATTTCAAATAATGTGGGGCCAATTAGTTGATTTTTAATTTGTTTTTAAGTTACTGTCACATCTATACCAAAATACATTCCAGATAAACTAAAACAAAATTATTTTCATGCATCCCATTGCCCTTTTATTATTATTTTTGCCTTTCTTATATTTTAAGATTATTTTGGCAGTTCTCACTTTACATTTTATTAACCAACTGGCTGACATCTGCACAATGTTGCTTTGGAATTCAAATAATCTTGTAGAGGATTCGATAGCCAACAAATGGAAAGGGTAAGTACATCCCATCTTAAGAAAAATCTGACTGGGCGTGGTCACTCACGCCTATAATCCCAGCACTTTGGGAGGCCGAGGCAGGCGGATCAAGGTCAGGAGATTGAGACCAGTGTGGCCAACATGTTGAAACCCTGTCTCTACTAAAAACACAAAAAAATTAGCTGGGCATGGTGGCGCGCACCTGTAGTCCCAGTTACTCCGGAGGCTGAGGCAGGAGAATTGCTTGAACCCGGGAGGCAGAGGTTGCAGTGAGCAGAGATGGCGCTGCTGCACTCCAACCTGGGCAATACAGCGAGACTCTGTCTCAAAAAAAAAAAGAAAAATCCATAAAACAAAGAATTCATCTAAATAGTTAAATAGTTGGCTCTCTCGTATGTTTAAAGCATCAGATTTACAAGTTTC
>NW_012117377.1:6598925-6605833 GCF_000951035.1 Colobus angolensis palliatus | reverse complement strand
TTTTATTTTATAAAAATATATTTTATAAAAATAAATTTTATTTTAGTAGTCAAGATAACCTGAAAAGCACAAAATCTGGATCTATGAAAAATAAAGACTGCTAAAATGACCACACCAGAGATTCGTCTCAGTATTTGAAACTAATCTGAGTCACCTGCTTTGCTATGTGTGCCAGTCAATTAGGAATATGTGAACAAGCTCATTCCCACGACTCGGAAAGTAGCTCCAGGACGTTTTCATTGGTGGTAGATTACTCGAAAGTACACAGGGGAACATAATCACCGAGAAGGCAGCAAGCAATAATTTAGGAACACTGTGCATGATTAAGTAAACTTTTGAGGATCATGCTATTCTTCCACGAGAAGGAAGTTAATACTGGTGACCCCAAGAGAATTATTTTCATGCACACGGCAGAGTTACAGAAGAAAAGAAATGATCCGCAGCAGCCCAGTCTAGAGAACAGGAAAAACACAATCAGAGCTGGAACGGGCGACCTAACAAAGACACACAAGGACACATGGCAAGAGGTCTCTATAACCGTGATTATAAGGGCATCCCAAAGGTTGATTTTCATATTTACAGAGTTTGAACCAGGCAGCTGATGTACTAGGCCTATACAGATAACAGCTATCCTCATCCAAGGCATCTCTGATGAATAGGAAGAATTACCAAAGATAAAAGGAATTTACCCTTGGTATCAAGCAAAAATGTTTCAAAAACCAAAACTGACTTGAGAAAAATTAGTATAATAGACCAAAATTCGTATCTCAATCCATTAGTTTTCATTCTAAAACAACTGATCACACTGTTCCCCTCCGTGAAAACCACAAATGTTTCTCCTGGCTCAAGGAGCCCCTCAGCCCTTCACCCAAGCCCACAACTCATCGGACTAATGAAGTTCTAATCACACTTTCAGTTTTGTCTCCTTTCATTTACGCTCTACTCTAGCTATACTGGACCAGCTGCTACTTCCCAAATCCCACCTGTGCTTTCCCTAGTCCCGCCATTCGGTTCATGCCAACTGTTCTCTGCCCTTGTGGATGCTACCCATTCTTCAAGTTTCATACCTTTGATTTTTCAGCATTCCCTGATCCTGCAACTACATATAGTCTCCTCCTTTATATCCTTGTCTGCTCTTATCAAAACCGTGCTATTCTGTCTTGAATTGTTACCACTGTTGTGCATCTCCTCTACAATACTCTAAATTCCTTAAAGAAGAAAGGACAGTTAACTCATCCTTGTGGCTTCTACCACGTCAAAAATAGTAAGTAACGGTAGGTTGCTGAATTAGTGACGTAAAACACTCAAAGCCCTCAAAAAAACATGCAAGATCAAGTTTATTAAAAGTCTAATAATTCAACTATTTATCATTCCGATAAATATTCATATGTTTCATCTCCTGTTCATAAGCAATATAAAGACATAAATGCAGGAATTAGAAGAGAAGATAGTGAATCAGATTTTGGTTGACAAATTCTAGATTGTATTTTTAGTTGTTTGGGCAGATCACTTACTCTCTGCTTCTTCTGTAACCACCTATTTTACAAACTTGATGTGAAGAATAAGATCTTGTTAATTAGTCAATATTTTATTTTATTTTTTTTGAGACGGAGTCTCGCTCTGTCACCCAGGCTGGAGTGCTGTGGCCGGATCTCAGCTCACTGCAAGCTCCGCCTCCCGGGTTTACGCCATTCTCCTGCCTTAGCCTCCCGGGTGGCTGGGACTACAGGCGCCGCCACCTCGCCCGGCTAGTTTTTTGTAGTTTTTAGTAGAGACGGGGTTTCACCGTGTTGGCCAGGATGGTCTCGATCTCCTGACCTCGTGATCCGCCCGTCTCGGCCTCCCAAAGTGCTGGGATTACAGGCTTGAGCCACCGCGCCCGGCCAATTAGTCAATATTTTAACATCGTTCAGAACAGTCCTCCCTTCGAAAATATTGAATATCATCTCTAGCTCTTCCCAATCGACCACAATTAGCAAAGATGTTCCTGTATCACAGAATGCCTAAAGTGTAAAGCCCACTATATGCCAAAAAATGCATTTTCATTTTCATATAAAAGGTTAAACTCTCTTCCTCTATTCTCACAAATTCTTTTAGGCTCTGAAACTATGGCTTCTGGCCATTGTATCCTCCTAATTTATAAACGGGTTTGTTTAATAATCTAGGAGAAAAGGCACACTATGATCTCAAGAGCAGAATATATTCTGAAAGACGGTAATAGCCTTCATGAATAAAAAACAAACCAAAATCAGATGGAGGGGTGGTGCACAGAAAAAGTAAACGGGCAGTAAGAATCTTGAAAAATAAGGGTGAACACAAAAAGTTTAAGTTTAGAGAATTATTTCTCAACAGTGACACAGGCCAAAGAATTTACAAAGTGCCATGGTTTTCTTGGATCTTTTGTTTGGCTTATTCTCCTCTTCAACTTTTTCTGTCCTGTTCCACTTTTCTCCGCATGTTAACTCATCTCCTTTCATCTCCAAGCTCACATCAGAATTCAACAGAGGACTCATCTCAAGTGGCAGGCAGTTCCTACACCCTTCTGACACAATTCCCAGATATGGCATGAGGAATCCCTTTCTACCCAAGATACAACACTGTAAATTTAGAAACTTATAAATACAAGGGAATACAAAGTTTAGAACTGTATAAGACTCCTGGCCTATAGTACTTCTGCTCTCCTGCATCTTTAAGCCAACAAAAATCACGATGGGCAATTTTTCATTTGTCAGTCAACTTACAAGGAATTTTAAGCATTGCAGTTAGAGGTAATCCATTCTACAGAACAAAAACCCATCAGCCCAAAGCAAGCAAACACACCCAAGCATCCATCTAACTGCAACGACAACTCTCTACCGGCTGCTTTTTCTGGGGGCATTTCAATTGCAAAAATCAGGCAAACCAGTTCTTGGACTCGATTATGCGTGCTCGCCATACTCCAAAGTTAGACGACACAATAAACAACTTCTTCCCTTCCCTCTCCTGTGGTCACGTCACCTGTTGCATCACCTGGAAAGTGGTCTTCAGGGTGTAGGAAACGAGCACCACCAGGATCTCTAAATAATTCAGCGGGGCTATTTTCCTGATAAATGTTAGCCTCATTCATATTTTAACGAGGTTGCCTTGAACACACAAGGCAAGGGTGCGCTGGCTCCTGTGCACCTTTGAAGAGATTCTAGCACAGGCACCCGAAAGCTGGGACTTTCTGGACTTGGAGGGGCTTGGGAGTTTCTGAAGACTAAGCCACGGAGAGAGATGTACAGTTCGGCAGAAGCAGAGCAGCTGGGAGCGCAGGCGGTCGGGACGGGGGTCCTGGGGCAGCCCCGGGGGCCGGCAAGTGGGGTTGGAAACGCAACGGAAGCTCTGCCGAAAGGACACCGCTCGTGGGCCAAGGGGTCGGGCCCAGAGCCAGGGTCGCGCGGCCAAGCTGAGCGGATGGGAGAGGTTCAAGCCCACCTGAGCACTGGCCAAAACCCTCGGGCGGACTGGGTTCACCGGAGCGTCGACGAGTGCGAGGATTAAAAATTAACAATACTCCCTCCTTTACCCCCGGCTTCCCCCGAGAACCAGGCTGGCGGCGGAGACGCGAGGCAGGAAGCGCCTGGGGCCGGGGTCCGAGCCCGACCGGCGAGAGGAAGCCGGCCTGGGCCAGGGCGCGGGGCCGCCAGGGGCCGCACTCACCATGTCGTACACGTTGAGCACCACTAACTGGTTAGCCCCCATCCTCCTCCCCGCGGCCGCCGCCTCGTCCTCAAGCCGCTCCGTCTCCGCGGGGCCGGAGGCCGCTCTCACCCCCGCGGGCGCTCCAGGGGGCCTGAGCCGGGCACTAAGCGTACAGCCCGGCCCGCGGCAGCCGGGGCGGAAACATCGGGCAGCCGAGCCGCTCCCGGGCGCCGCCGACAGGAGCCTCTGTGGGGACGGGGCCGGACCGTTGGCGGCCCGCTCCGGATGAGGCACCTCCCCTAGGCGGCAGACACGTGGGGAAAGGCGGGGCTTGAGCAAGGGGCGGGCGCCAGGCGCCCCGGGGGCGGGGCCGGCCCGGCGCCGGGACTGAGCCCGCCTGCGCTCTGGTTCCTGGCCGCCGCACCTCGGGACCTAAAATGGCGGCAGCTGCGGCGCCTCCGCGTTCTGGAGGCACGGGGCCCCAGGAACACTACAGTTCCCAGCATGCAGTGAGGATTCCCCTCGCTACTATAAGCGCAGAGGCGGAGTCTCAACAGTCCTTCGACTACAACTCCCTGCATGCCGCGGGGGTCCCGCTCCTACCAGACCAGGCCTCCCTGGGAGACTACTGCTCCCAGCATGCAGTGCTTTGGTGCTGCGGCCGATGCCTTGCGGTCCGCGGGCGGTGAAGTCTTTTCTACCTTCATTCCCCCTCTCATCGCCAGTGCTGCTGCTGTTAGTAGTTCATGTCGCGTTGAGCTCGATGAAGCCAACGAAATGTGGCAAAAGACCAGAGTGATGACCCTAAGTTTTCCAAATCCCTCCTCACTTTTTCTTTGGCAAGGGGAGGGGTGGGGAAACAGAGGAAGACGAGTTACTGGTGTGGGATGAGGTGTAACGTGCGTCCAGTTAATCCTCAGTGTGGAATTTACGTTTTGTGAAACTATCCTGCTGAGATGAGAAGGGTCCAGTAATCATAGCTTAGCACAATCCTGGGACGTAGTATGCAGCTCTGCATTAATTTAACAAATATTTGTTGTGTGCTTCCTATGTGCCAGGCAGTGTTGTAGGCCCTCGGGAATACCGTGATAAACAGGAACAGGGACAAACAAATTACCACTGGTATGTGCTTTGCAGAAAATTTAAATAAGGTGAAGTCATTGAGAGTAATCTTAAATTGGCTGCACGGGGAAGATCGCTGTAATGAGATGAGTTTTAAGCTGAAATATGAATGGCAAAGCCAGCCCCGCAAATATGAGGGGGAGGAGTATTTCAGTCAAAGGGAACAAATGCAAAGATCTGAGGCATGAAGGAGTTTTCTGTATTCAAGGAAACAAAAGATCACTGTTGCTGGGACACAATAGGCAAGGACGCGATGGTATTAGATGAGCTGGGCAGGTAGGCAGAGGCCAGATCCCGGAAGGATTTTAAAATTCATAACAGGGGTTGTATTTTGAATGAAGCCGTAAGTTTGGACCGGGGAGTGAAATGATTGTGCGTGTATTTAAAAATGATTACTTGGGTTGCTGTGTGGAAAATGGATTTCAGAGAGGCAAAGGAGGTGGAAACAGGGAGATGAGTGTGGCAGATTGTCAAAATAGCCACAAATTATTTCCAGTCTCCCAAATTATACTCTTTGGTGGTGTCTCCCCCCACTGACTGCACTGGACTGTGACTTGCTTTGGACATGGGACATTAACATCATGCTAGCAGAGGCTTAAAAAACACTTGTGAGTTGGGACTTGCCCTCTTGCTGAACTTGGGAGTCCTGTGACCACCATCTTAGGAATGAGTGTGGGCTAGCCTGATGGATGATGAGGGACACATGGTCAAGTCATGGCCCACATCCAGCTGACATCCAACCAACTGCGAACAGGTGAAGCTCTCCTGGACTGTCCTTCCCTGGCTACAACCACATTGATGTGAGAAGTAATGTTTTAAGTCACAAAGTTTTGGGGGGTAGTTATGTGGCGAAAGTTAATTGAGTCAACCAATTGGATGCTATTCCAGAAGTGCATGCCAGAAATGGCTTTGTTGTTGCCAATAGTGGTGGAGACCGAAATAATTAGAGTTTAAATATTTTGGAGTAAAGTCTGTGGAACTTGCTAATGGGTTAGATGTTGAGTTGGTTAGTGAGAGAGGATTCAAGAATAACTTCTAGATTTTTGACTTGGTCAATTGAGTGGATAGTTCTGGCATTTATAAGATGTGAAACATTTTGGGGAGGAGCAGGTTAAGGGGAGGGAAATCAAGAGTTATGGTTTGATCACACTAAGTTGGAGATGCCTTTTAGACATCCATGACTGCCAAGTAGTAGACATTTGGATAAACTGCAGTCATGGCCATTATAGACTTGGGGCTTGGTTGGATGACGTAGGAATATGTATAGCTAAAAAGAAGTGGGCCAAGAACACAGCCCTAGGACCCTTGACCATGTAGAGGTCAAGTAAAGGATGAAGAGGAAGGCATGGAGGCAGGAGGAAAATCAGAAACAACATGATAACATTGATGTCAAGACTATTGGATTCAGCAGTATAGAGATCACTGGTAGCTTTGACATGAGCGGTCTCTGGGAGGAGTGAGATTTAAATAACTACTTTAACAGTTTGAGAAGCAAATGTGATGAAAAAGAGACAAACTTGGGGGCAACAGCTGGATAAGGCTGTGTGGTCAATGGAGGGCATTTTGAAGATGGGAGATGCTGAGGCATACTTGCATACAAAGAGAGAGAAATTGATAAAGGAGAGGGAAAGATGTGCAAGGACAAAGAAGGGGGAGGGATCCAGGGCACAAGTGTAAGGGTTGCCATTTAGTAGGGGGGATGCTTCATCCATAGTGATGGCATAGAAGGCAGATGCAGGTGCATAGTGATGGCATAGAAGGCAAGGAGACAGGCAGGTTAGAAATAACGAGAGTGTAGGAAATGAGAGTGTTCTTTCCTGATTTACTCTGATTTTCTCAATGAATTATGAGGCAAGAATATCATCTAAGAGTAAGACGTGAGGAGAGGAGCGTAGGGAGTTTGGAGAGAGAGAAGGTAAAATAGAGCAAATAAGTAAACTTGGAAAATGCAGTTTTGTCAGATGGTGTTGGGGAACAGTAAATGCTGTGCATAACATTGTTATTTGACTGTCCTCTGGAAGGCTGTTGACAAAGTTCTAAAATCTGTTTCTGGTGTATCAGCTGCCTTGCTTCTCTTGCCTACCGTGGCATTCCTCCCCACCTTAAGCAATTACACAAACTAC
>NW_012117377.1:6580015-6598415 GCF_000951035.1 Colobus angolensis palliatus | reverse complement strand
TGATAACTGAGGATTCTCTCTCCATCTCAGGATCCTGAATCATACCTGCTAAGTCCTTTCTTCCTGTAAAAGGCAACAGTCACAGATTCTGGGAATTAGGATGTGAACATCTCTGGGGGGCTGGGATTCTGCCCTACCATACAGGATGGCCCATGGTTACTTTGAATTTATCAGGTACAAAATACAATTCATCATCTAATGATGGAATAAGTTATACTGCTCATGTAATTCGGGTATTGATCCATCAATAATGAATCATCCATCCTTCATTCATTGAACAAATGTAAAATGAGTACCTTTGATGTGTCAGCCTCTGCCTATCACTAATTCATCTGCAATAGAACAGACATGATCCTACCTTCATGAAGCTTAGAATCCATTGAAAGACAGGGAGGAATATATATATTCCTATATATATAAAATAAACATAAAAATATATTCTTTTTTTTTTTTCTGAGATGGAGTTTTGCTCTTGTTGCCCAGGCTGGAGTGCAGTGGTGCGATCCTGGCTCACAGCAACCTCTGCCTCCCGGGTTCAAGTGATTCTCCTGCCTCAGCCTCCCAAGTAGCTGGGATTACAGGCATGCGCCACCACACCTGGCTAATTTTTTTTTGTATTTTTAGTACAGACCAGTTTCTCCATGTTGGTCAGCTGGTCTTAAACTCCCGACCTCAGGTGATCCCCCCACCTTGGCCTCCCAAAGTGCTGGGATTACAGGCATGATGTATTCTATATGATATATTTTATTTATATATTCTGTATTATATATCTGTGTATCACTAATTCGCTATGATAGGACATGACCCTACCCTCATGAAGCTTATAATCCAGTGAAAGACAGAAAAGAATATATATACTTACATATATTGTATAATAAAATATGTAAATTCTCATATATAGAATATAATTATTCTATTACATAATATACAATAGAACGTAAATATTCACTCAATTTTATAATTTAAATTGAAGGAGACAGTAGTAGAATGTAACACACAGACTTATTTGAGGTGGTTGTCAGGAAACAGATGAACAAAGAGAATTTAGTATACAGAATTGTAAACTGGGTATTAGAGGGCTGAAGCAAAAAGGGAACACTGAGGTGTCAGAAAGCTAGAAAAAGCTAGGACACTTAGGTCTGGGGTAATAAAGAGGTCAGAATGGAAACATTTTTGAAGCTTGCAGGAGAGCCCTGTTTCGCTGGAATTAAAAACCCTGAAGAGGAGAACTGCTGGTCTCTGGTATTTCTAAAGGGGCACAATGACATCGGCCCTGGAAAGTTTAAAAAACTTCAAGCTAGGAATCAACCACGGCTGCTGAAATCAAGTGCTACTGCTGCTAGATGAAGAATCCTGCCTACATTGCTGCTGACGGGAAGGTACAAAATAGGAAGTCCCTCCTCCTCCTGCCTTCCAGTTTCCCGCCAATATCCCTTCCTAGATAGAGAGGCCCTGGCAACAGAAAGCAAAGCATAGAAAATCACAAACTATTTCTTAGGTAACCTGGGGGGAGATCTCAGCTGCCTAAACCATTTTAAAGGAAAATTAATTTTAAAGCTTATTGCTCTCTGTGTTGTAGAGATGAACTGAGTCTGTGTCTTACTTATTGTTTTGTTCCAAATTACCCCAAAATAAGCAGCTTAAAACATCGTTTCTGAAGGTCAGGAATCCAAGAGCAGTTTAGGTGGGTGTTTCTGGCTCTGAGTCTCTGGTGGAGCTGCAGTCGTCTGATGGCTTGACTGGGGCCTGAGGGTCTGCTTCTAAGCTCACTGACAGGTCACCTGGCAGGAGGCTTTAGTTTATCACCATATGGGCCTGTCTGTAGGGCTGCTCGTGACATGGTAGCTGTTCCTCCCAGAGCAATTGATCCAAGACAGAATGGGAGAGTGATCAACAAGAAAGCCGCAGTGTTTTATAACCTGGTCTCAGAAGTGACCTACCATTCCTTTTGCTGTATTCTGTTGATCATACTGACCAACTCTGGAGCAATGTGAGGTGACACTACACAAGGGTGTGAATACAGGGATCTCTGCAGCCCAGCCTGGAAGCTACCACAGATGGCTGTATAAAACTCTGTCACCTCCACTGAGGTGGTAGCCAGAGTGAAGAATGGCTTATGTGTTCCAGAGCCCTGCTGGTTTCCTCTCTGCTCTACCATGGGAAATATTTGAGAGGTCATCCTCAGCTCCCCCCACCCCACTCCCCATTCCCCATCCTCTGTGAAATCAGTCATTATTGATTGAGTACACTGACTGCAAGATTTGGATATACAGTCCAGTGTTAGAAGATGGGCATATGAATTCTCCAGTAGATCTTGAAATTGTTTATTTTCCATTTCAAAATGACCAGGTCCCTGAGAAGGTAGCCTAGTTAGACAATTCAGGGGACAATGGTGCTCTTTGTCTTAGGTGTCTTTAGTTATGAAGTTATGCATAATCGGAATTGATATACTTGACTTTTGAAGCCACTGGTAATTGTACCAGGTGGTTCAAATGGAAGTGAAATGTGATTGGCTAGGTTTTTGATAATGCTTTGCTACTCTATATCTGGAGGTTATATTTCAGGCAAGGCAAATAACTTTCCCTAGATAGGTGGTAAGGGTTCCACATAGCTCACTTCTCAATTCTGTGCCTCCCTCCTCTCCAAGAACATGATTCCCTATTGGTGACAAGATGGAGGTCATCCTTGTTGGAACTTGGGCAGTCAGCTTCCCTAGTGCCTTTTCCATTCTTAATGGGTACAACATAACCTGGGACCTACAACAACATGGTGCCCGGGCATCTAGTCTATCATGGCATCTGGTCTACCATGATCAGACCAAACATGAACTTGGTTTGCTAGTTTGTTATCTAAATGAGGATATCTACTTAGAAATTCCATAGAATAGGTGGATAATTGAATATTGTTGTTCATGTGAATGTAAACTGCTTCTCACCTCTTTTCTCACGGGGATGGAAAAGAACAGATTTGCAGAGTCAGTAGTTGCATGCCCTGTACCCAGGGTCTGATGCATCCGCCCTCGCAGCGACACCATATCTGGCACACCAGCCGCAACTGGTGCTACTGCCTGGTTGACTCTGCAGGAGTCAACAGTCACTCTCCAGGATCCATCTGTTTTCTGCAGACTGGTGGTTAAACAAAGATATAACGGGGGCCGCCAACCCTGCATCTTTTAGGTCTTTAATGATGGTAATAAGATCTGCCTGCCCCCGCAACCCCCCAGAATCACAGTTTTCTCACTTTGCCGGGATTCGTGTAGGGGCCAGTTTCAGAGGTTTCTGTCTGGCCTTTCCCACTCTGATTGCTCCTGCTTCACAAACCAAGGGCCTCAATGTGGGCTTTACTCCCACAGCCAAGTATATAATTCTAAGGATGTACTTTGGAGACTGGGAAAGGCCCCCGGGTGGGTGGATCCTCTGTGGCTCTCATAGGGCGTCACTCTAAAGGGGAGGCTTGATGACACTTTGGGTCTCTGGGTATCAATGTCAACTGAGACCTGTGTGTAATAGTCCTCAAAATGCCTGGTTATTCCTCTTTCCCCAGTAAAGTCACCTGAGTAAATAGTCATAGATCTCTGGGGGAATTGTCATAGTATATATAATACTTGCCACACTACAGGATCCTTCTTCCTGGGAACGTGGCTGCCTCTTCAGTCAATGGGTTCTGGGTCTGAAAATGTACTCCAGGTCTCGGGACTGAGCAAGGGACCACGACTTTTTATTGGGGCAATGTTCCTCAGCCTCTTCTTCCATTCTTGTTTGTTATTATTATTGTAGATGTTAACCAACAGCCTTGTTGACTACCTGATAATTTTGCCATTCTATTAACTGTCTCCACAACTCCCAGCAAGTTGAGCCCCCTTAGCTGCTCCTTGCCTGTTATTGTGGTAACGTGGGCTCCTGCTTCTGAAGTGAAGCATCGCTCCCAAGACTGTCTTATTTTGAGGCCTCATCCTCTCCATGGATGTTGATGAACCCAGACCTGTGGCTGCCTCACCAGTAGTCATCCCTAACCTGCAGAGGAGAGCCACCACTTAATGTTTCATTGACACTGGTACCCTCATCAGGATGTCCTTGGGGAATGATGTGCCAGCTGAACCCTCTCATGGGTCATAGTCCTCAGCTGGGTCTTCTGGCTTCATGTAACGTATCTATTGCAGCCTAGCCACCTCCCTGAACCATTTCATTACCTCCTCTACCAACTGCCAGAGCACCCAGGCGTTTTCTACTTTGCTGAGAGTTGGCTGTCATTTTTTTCCAGGCGTCTAAGAGTCACCCCAGCAGTGAGTTTGCCCCATCTCCTACAGTCCATGCTGGGGTCTTCTTAAATTCCATGTCCTGAGAAAATGCCACTGAGTCCATTAATTCTTGCTTCTCCAGTTTTAAAGAATCCGTAGAGGCCGGGCGCAGTGGCTCACGCCTGTAATCCCGACACTTTGGGAGGCTGAGGTGGGTGGATCACTTGAGATCAGGAGTTCAAGACCAGCCTGGCCAACATGGTGAAACCCCATCTCTACTAAAAAATATAAAAATTAGCCAGGCATGGTGGTGCACACCTGTAGTCCCAGCTGCCTGGGAGGCTGAGGTAGGGGAATCACTTGAATCTGGGAGGTGAAGGTTGCAGTGAGCTGAGATAACACCATTGTACTCCAGTCTGGGTGACAGAGTGAGACGCTGTCTCAAAAATAAATAAATAAATAAAAATAAATAATTTGTAGAATCCAATCCCATACATTCCCCTGGCTCCTGCCAGTACATACATATTAGCTTTTGTAATTCTTCATTCCTTTTGAGGCCCTGCATGCCACCAGCTGGTGCATGCTCGGATTTTCACCCTAGTTTTCAGCCTGCCACACCAAGAAGAGTAGGCGGGGAGATTTGGGGATAGGGGGCACCTGTTGCCTGGTGAGGCCAAGGCTTCTGCCGCATCTTGTAGCACAGCAAGAGAGCTAACCCTTGATAGGGAGCAGTGGGCCATCTCTGCATGCCCAGAGGCGGGTGAGAGGGGTGGAGGTTGTAGAGTTCAACACCTTCAGCGGCATCCATCAGATTTTCCTGTCCCAGTTTTTAGGATCAAAAGTTTTCTCTACAGGGCCTCAGCCACCCAGTAACAGACCTAAAGTGGCTGTGTGCAAACATTGCTAGAGCTCTGTGACTCCCAGGTCTTCAGCTTAGTGTTCAATTGTGTCTGCCTTTTTTACTAGTGGTGATGATGACCTCTTTACAAGAGACACTCTGCTTTTTATTCTTATCCCTGTTAGCTGCTATGACTCTTGGTCTCCGCTTTCTGCAGGACATTAGTATAACTCAATCACTGTCTTTGTGATCCCCACGTTTTTCAAATCCCTTTCCCATTGCACCTGCCATAGCTTTCCCTTCCACCAGGACGTTTTCTCAGTTCACTACCAATGAGAACATTAGCAATTGAACCACCACCTAGAGCCAAGGACTACTGCTGACCACATATCCCTTAGGATGGCTTCCTCTCTGCCTTCTGGGTGCTGGGTGAGCCAGTCCCAAATTACCATCTGACTGCCTGATTTCTCAGACCACTCACTTATGATTGTGCTAATCCACAAGTCATAGTAACTGAGAAACAGTTACTAACATGGGATTCGATGTGCAATGATTTCATTAAGGAAAATACTTGTGTGAAAGAAAATAGGGAGCTGTGGAAGTTAAGAGACTACCAGACAGAGAGAGAGCGCAGGAGAGAGATGGTGCAGATTGAGACTGGATAGAATTGCCTAAACTGCTATGAAATCTGAGGAAGGTTTGGTAATGCCTTCACGAGTCCTTGAGCTGGGCTGTTAAGAGTCCTGTGTCTACCAGCATTGGGTCTTCCTTAGTTTCCCCAATGCACTTGGTCACAGGTGGGGAGCAGCCTGAGGGGCCGTGGGCTTGGTGCAAATATGGTAATGAGTTTCAGAGGGCAGGAGCTGATGCTCTGAGTCAGTTATACTCCTAAAGTGGGAGACTTGTGAGGGTCAATCTCATGGCCTCCAGGAACCACCGATCTTCCTGCAAGCCTACATACCACTGTGACAGGAGGGAAGCCAGAGTTCATGAGTAATGAACTTTCACGAAATATTCAGTTCTTAGTTTTCAGCACAAGATCTAATTCTCTCTTGCCGACTCAAGGACTTTGATCTAGTGATCACCTCTTTCCTCCTGTATCACCAGTTTTTCCTAGCTACTTGATTATTTCCACCCATATTCAGTAACATCTTCCTGACCTCACTTGTGCTCAGGTGCTTGCCATTTCTTTGCTCCTTGTCAAAAAAAAAAAAAAAAAGTGAGGGGGGCACCTTCTTGAAAGAGTTGTCTATACTTTGCCTCCACTTCTTCATTTCCCATTTCTTTGGCTCCTTGTAAAAAAAAAAAAAAAAAAGTGAGGGGGGCACCTTCTTGAAAGAGTTGTCTATACTTTGCCTCCACTTCTTCATTTCCCATTTCTTTGCTCACAGTAAGAGCAGCTTTACTTTTTATGATTAATTAAAACATTTAAGTACAATGTGGTGGGAAGTGGCAAGAAAGCAAATAGCATCTAAAGTTACATCATTTTGTGAGGGGGAAGGGAAGGACAGGGAGCGATTTGTTAAAGCAGTGGTCCCCAGCATTTTTGGCACCAGTGACTGTTTTTGTGGAAGACAGTTTTTCCATGGATGGGGCATGGGGAAGATGGAGGGGGGGAATGGTTTCAGGATGAAACTGTTCCACCACAGATCATCAGGCATTAGATTTTCATGTGGAGCATGCAACCTCCATCCCTGGCACGTGCAGTTCACAATAGGGTTCGCACTCCTACGAGAATCTAACACCGCTGACAGGAGGTGGAGCTGAGGTGGTAATGCTGCAGTGGGGGTTGGGGACCCCTGTGTTAAAGCATACAAATTACAGCTAGATAAAAGGAAGAAGTGCTAGTGTTCTATAGCACTGTAGGATGACCGTTAGTTAATAATGATACAGAGTTTCAAATAGCTAGGAGGAGGATATTGAATGTTTCCAACACAAAGAAAAGAGAAACCTTTGAGATAATGGATGTGCTAGTTACCTGATCTGGTCACTATACATTATATGTATAAAAACAGCACTATGTACCCCATAAATATGTACAATTATTATGTCAATTAACAAACATTTTCCTCAAAAAATGACATCATTTGAAGTTCGGTGACTTCATTTGTCTTTACATGCATACATATTGGTTTACATAGAAAGAACATTTTCCAGGCTGCTTTTCTATTGTTCCTCTTCACCCTGGTTTGGAGGGCCTTGTTTCTGTCTCTTTACATCTCTTGATACAGCCCCACACCCCGTCATGTACACACACGTGCATGCCTGCACACACAATGTAAACAGAGTGGTATGTATACTGCTGAAACGGGGAAGGTTCCCTTATCCCCTCGCAGGGCATGCGATGGGCATGTGGCTTGCTTCTTTGGTGTTCTGCTGCTCACACCTCTGGGGGAGCATGCAGACGGGCAGGTTGTGGGGCTCCGATCGCGGGCAGTGTCTGGGGCGAATGTTTACAGCTGAAGCCCCATTGGGTGTGTGTTATAGGGTTCTCTTTCAGTTTAGCTGTCCGTAGGCAGCTTGTGTTAATCAGCTCCATGAGACCCCTGCCTTATTGCAAGGACAGAGGCTTTCTGTCTCCTGGGTTTCTTGCCTTGGTGTACCCGAAGAATCAGATTACACATGGGCTTGGAGATTGAATGCAAGGTTTTATTGAGTGGAAATAGCTCTCAGCAGATGGGGGAGCCAGAAGGGAGATGGTTTTCCCCTGGAGTTGAGCGCTTGGCAGCCAGGCTCTCCTCCGACCGTCCCAGCCAAACTCCCAAACTCCGCATGGTTCCGCTGGTCAACGGCCTGTCAGCTGTGCTCTTCAGCTCATGTGCTTCTCTCGACGTCCAGCCGCCTGTGTGTTCTTTTGCTGATGTGTGTTCCTCTCGACGTCCAGTCACTTGTTGTCTCTGCCCACTAGGGTCCTGGGGTTTTTACAGGCACAGGATGGGGTCGTGGCAGGCCAGGGTGTTCTTGGGAAATGCAACATTTGGGCATGAAGGCAGGAGCGCCTGTCCTCACCTAGGTCTGTGCGCACAGGCCCAAGGGTGGATCCCTAGCCAGGGACCAGCCTTTCTCTACCCAGCACTTCCCTGTCCCCTCTTCCATATCACTGCCATGCTTTCCTCCATGTTCTCAATCACACAGGATTTATTTTGTTTCCATAACAATAGGATCATACTATAGATGATTCTCTGTAGGTTGCTTTTCTCCTTTAACAGAACCTTATGGAAAAATCTTCTAAATTATTTAGCACCCACTATGTGGTCAACGTACAATCATTTATTCAACCACTCCCTGTTCACCTGTTGGTAGGTGTTAATTCTCTATTTCTAGAGTTTTGCCACAGCAACTAATGACGCCATCTCTCTGTCTGTATATCTGTATCTATCTATATGTAGAGCATCTCCATCTATTCATCCATCCATCTACACCCACACGCATACACATATCCTGATATACTGGTCCTCCCCATCCCACCATGTGGAACGATTCCTAACAGTGGGGTTGCTGGGTCCAAGAGAATCTGTATTTTTAATTTTAACAGATTTTGCCAGATTGCTTAAAAAGAAACTATAGCGATTTTACATTTCCTTCAGAACTGCAAGATAATTTCCTTCCTATCCCTGACCCCCATTCCTTCTCAAGAGTATTATTACCCTTTGGAGTTTTTGCTGTCAGGTGAAAAATGCTGCCACACCGTGACTTTGGTTTGTATCTTTCTGACTGACAGAAGCTCTGGCTGAGCTTCCTTAGTGGATGATTACCTGATTTTGAAGCCAGTCTGCCTGAGTTTGAATTCCAGTTTCATCACTTACCAATGATACAACCTTAGTAGATTTATCTACCCTCTCTGTGCCAATTTCCTCATCATCTCCATAACAGGATAATAATAGTTCTTGTTTCAGAGGGTTATTGAGGAGGTTTAATTTTTAGAAAAGTTCCTGGCCTATAATAAACACTAAAAAAACGTTGTTTTAAATATGTTGATTGGCCGTTTGGATATGCTCTTTTGTGAGACGACTGAAACTTTGGTCATTTTCTGTCGGGTAGTTTGTCTTTTCCCCTGCTATCTAGTTTCAGATCTTGTTTCACCTCTTTCACTACATATTTTAAAGTTTTCTTCATATAGGTCATGTTCTTCTCATATTAAATTTATATAATTTGTCACTACAATGAATAGATTATTTCTCTTGCCAACAGATAACTATTGTAGAGAAAGTATTGATTTGTAAATATTTGTCCAGTATAGAGCCATCAAATTCTCTTATTCTGGTAAAACTTGTTGTGAATTTTGGGCTTTCTTAGCACATAATATTATTTAAAGAGAGGATTTTGTCCTTTTCCCTGCATTTGTACTGTTTATGTTTCTTTCGTGATGTCAGAACTTTCAAAACAGTGATGAACAGCGGGTATCTCTGTCTTGTTCTTGATTTTGGTAAAATGAGAAATTCTTTGTGGACAACAGCTTTGATCAATGCCTGCGGAATTTCATCTTGCTTGTGATCTTCCATTCTTGATTGCCTGCACTGTGGATTTCAGACTTGTTTAGCCAGCCTCCATGATCACAGAATCCAATTCTTTTAAAATAAATCTCTTTAGAGGAGAGTAAGCATGCACATGTGCGTGCGCACGCGCGCGCGCACACACACACACACACCACCCCTCCTTCTGGTTCTGTTTCTCTGGTTGAATCCAGACTGATACAAATACTAATTATTTAGAAGGCTGTGGTAATACTGACAAATTAAGAAGCTTATTTTGAGCATCAAAGTCAAAATTTAAAACTTAAAGTTTAGGTGTAGCTCCAAATTTTACAGGCTCACACCTGTAATCCCATGAAAGGCTGGAAAATTGCTTGAGCCCAGGAGTTCAAGACCAGCCTGGGCAACACAGCAAGACCCTGTCTCAAAAAAATAAAATAAAATAAAATAAAATTTAGAACATCAGCTGCTCATTTCTAATATAATATATTTTACATTTCATATGTGAATTTACCAGTAGAAAAAAATCTGTTTAGGGCAGGTATTTAAATCCACACACTTTTTAAAATCCTTTATATATAAATTAACTACAGTCATATAAGGTTTCATGTGAAAAGTTTCATGCAAAATAATACTTAACACATAAATATATTTTCAAAATTTCACTTTCATTCTTACAAAGGATTATAACAGTCAAATTTATTTTTTTCATGCCATGTAAGAGTACATAGAGTACCTTTAAAATGAAGGGAAACACATAAAGGATTAATTTAATAACACACTATATATGAAAATATTTCTATTTTGGAGAGGGTTCAAGAATATTTTTCAGATCTTGAATTCAGTGCCTACTATGAGCTTATATTTAGTATTCTTAATACTAAATACTAACACTCTCAATCTAAGTATAAAATACACTGTTTCTCTATATACATATATCTGTAATAAACAAACTTTCAGTTTTCCTAATTCTTCTTATGTTTTCTTTGAGGTTTGTGAGGCGGTTTATAAATATATTGTCTATAAATCCTCACGTACCGAAAGTAGCTCAAAACGAGAATAGTGAAGAGCAGCATCAGGACGAAGAGGAAAGAAGCCACCAGGTAGACACTTGGACTGGAATCAGAAAAATAAGAGGCATTAGAAGTCATTGTTCACACTTCGGCTTTTAATTTCTTTAAACAATTTTTGAATGGCTAGCTACTATGCCATTGACATAGAACAAAGATGAATAAGCGCACTGTCCAGCCTCATGGTGTTTACCTTTTAGTGTTTGAGGCTAACCAGGCGGGAAAATAGACAAGGTGATCAATGCAGTGAGAAAAGGAAATGAAGTTATCTTTTATTTTCTTTGCGATGGAGTCTCACTCTGTCACCCAGCCGGGAGTGCAGTGGCTCACTGGAATGCCTGTCTCCTAGGTTCAAGCCATTCTCCTGCTTCAGCCTCCCAAGTAGCTGAGATTACAGGCAGGCACCACCACACCCAGCTAATTTTTGTATTTTTAGTAGAGTTGGGGTTTCACCATGTTGGCCAGGCTGGTCTCGAACTCCTGACCTCAAGTGATCTGCCCACCTCGCCCTCCCAAAGTACTGGGATTACAGGCGTGAGCCACTGTGCCCAGCCAGAAATGAAGTTTTGTGGGAGCCACACATCATGGAAGGCCTTCCAGTAGAGGGAATGTTTGAACTGAGCCTGGGCAGGAAGTTCTGTGGGAGCCACACATCATGGAAGGCCAGGGAAGGGGATGTCTGAGCTAAGCCTAGGTAGGAGTTAGCTCGGTATGAGTATGAGTGGGAGTAGGAGTTACCTAGTTAGCTAGATAAGAGTGGAGGAAGAGACCAAGGTGGGAACAGTGTTTCAGACAAAGGGAGAAGGGTATGGGAAGGCATGAAAACTTGGTAACACCTCAGGACCACTCCTAGACATTCTGGAACTGCAGCTCCTTCAGTATGACAGGAGCTCAGGTGCCAAGAGGAGTGGTTAGAGATGAGGATTGATAGGTGGGCAGGGCCAGATTGGAAAAACTGTTTAAGTCAAACTAGAGAGTGGGTTTTAGCCTAAGGCAGGAGAAAGCTTCAGAGGGATGATATAGGATTGACATTTTACAGGGATGATTCTGGAGTGTGAAGAATGGAAGAAAGCAAAGTATGAGTGTGAAGGTAGAAAAAGCAGTTATGACGTATTTGAATAATCGAGGTAAACTATAATGAGAGTCTTAACAAAATTAATGGCTGAAAAAGTGGAGAGAAGTGGATATATTTAAGACACATTTAGAAGTTAGATTGGATCGATCTTGGTGATTATTAAGATGTGGGGTTTGAGAAATATGAAGGAATAAAGGTTATCTTCCTTCCATGCTTTGGAGTTAGGTTACTGTGAGAATGGTGTTACCATTCACGGATGGAGGAAATTCAGAGGGAGGGGCACTTTTTTGAGGGTATGTGCGTATATGGTTGGCTTACTTTGGTGCATATTTAATTTGAGGTACCTGAGGGTCAGCCAGGTGTGTGTGTGTGTCTGTGTGTGTGTGTGCAGCACTTACTCTAGCCAGACATCTGCCTCTTCACCTAGAACTCTGCATGGGTACTTTTTTTGTTGGTTTGTTTGTTTTTGGAGATGAAGTTTCTCTCTGTTGCTCACGCTGGAGTACAGTGGCATGAATACGGCTCACTGCAGCCTCGACCTTTCAGGTTCAAGCGATCCTCCCACCTCAGCCTCCCAAGTAGCTGGGACTATAGACATGCACCATGAAACCTGGCTATTTTTTTTGGTGAGGAATAGAGATGGGGTCTTGCCATGTTGCCCAGGCTGGTCTTCAACTCTAGGCTCAAACAATCTGTCCAGCCTAGCCTCCTAAAGTGCCGGGATTAAGGTATGAGCCACCACGCTGGGCCTGCATGAATGCTTCTGATCAGAGGGGATTTATTTCTTAAGCCAGACACTGTGCTGTTTTCTATCTGGTGCCCTGGTATCTGACACTAGTTTTGGAGCCCCTTTTAAACCATAACTATTTGGTTTCAATGTTATAGTTTCCCCAGGCTTCCTTTGTCTTACCTTGCTCCTCTGTGGCTATAAACTTTATCTGTCCCCAGTGTATGATTTCCTCCTGAGAACTTAGTTCAGCCGCTTCACCATCTCCTATCTGCCTGACACTGTGCATGGTTCGAGCAATACAATGACGAGTGAAAACAGACATGGTCCCCATCCTTGGGGAGCTTACATTTTAGCGGGATATAATCATTAATCAAATAATGAGAAAATAAATAAAAAATTGCAACTGTGGTTAAGAACTAAGGAGAAATATACAATGCAATGAAAGCTTCTTAAAGCAGGATTTAACCTGGTAAATGGATCAAGAAATGCCTTCATGGGAAAAAGGTAATTATCTTAAAATCTGATGAATAAATAGAAGTGAAGTTGGTAAAGTGAAGTGTAGGTCAATAGAGGACGGAGGATTCTCGATAGAGGAAATGGCACGTGCACAGGCCCTGCTATGGGAGAGAGCGTGGAGAAGAACAGGACTGAAAGAAAGTTGCTCGGTCTGGAGCTGAGAAAATGTGAAGGACATGATCCAAGATGAGACTCGAAAAGTAGGTAGGGGCTAGATCATGCAAGGATTTGTAGGCCAAAACTCCTTAAGGAACTTTAATTTTATGGACAGAACTGTGAATGTTTCAAGCTACTAAAACTAGCATTGAAAAGATTACTCTAGCTCCAGTGAGGAGAATAAGCTAGAAGAACATAGGAGTGGATGAGGGGAGATTGGTTAGGAGTCTATCGCAGAGATAATGGTAGCCTGGATTAAGGAGGTGGTGATGGAGTAAGAAGTGGATCCATTCAAGGATGATTTAGGGGATTAAATGAATGGGAGATAGCTGTGGATTAGATGAACTGGAGAGAAACAGAGAGAGAGAGAGAGAGAGAGAGAGAGAGAGAAATGAATGTAAATCCTTGGTTTCTTGGTTTTGGTTTTGGTTTTTGACTCCTAGAGGTTTTGCTTGCATAGTTGGATGTACATTTCATGGGACAAATTGTGCAGGGAACAAGTGTAGAAGGGAACATTGGAAAACAGGGTACCATTCCTATCATAGCCCGTGTGAATGGATTTTCCTGGAGCTGTGCAAGGACAATCTATATGGCTATATGTAATTGCCCTAATGGATCAGTTTTAAGATAGATTAAATAATGGGATAGGGGAGTATGTGATAAGATCATGAGTTCACTTTTGGACATGTCCAGTTTGACTAGTCTTTAAGACATCTAAGAGAAGAAGTTAAGTAGACAGTAGGATGTATGGCTCTGGACTGTTCTAGAGATATTATTTGGGAGTCATGTGCATATAGATGCTAATTGAAGTCATAATTGTGGATGAGCTTGCCAGAGTGAGAAGCTCAGGACAGAACTGAGCCTCATGGGAGGCCAACATTTAAAGGCTGCTAAAGGAGGGTGAGGCTTTCTTTACTAGGGAGAGAGAGGCAGTGGCTACAGAAGTTTGGGAAAACCCATGGTGTGATACAACAGCCAAAGGAAGAGTCAACGCTGAAGAAAGATCTAATAAAATGAGGACTGAAAAATATCAATTAGCTCAATGAAGGCCAAAGCTATTTCAATGAACTAATCGGTAGAGTGAAGAGACAGAAACCTGACTGGATGGATTGGAGAAAGACGGCTGGACACAGGGAAATGGAGACTGTGAGTGTAGACAATACCTTTGAGAAGTTTTGTGCTGCAAAGGAGAAACTTGAGGGTCACCAAAAACCTATTAGAAGGATCTAGTTGAGAGGGAAAGTTGAATATACAGAAGAGAGAAGGAATAATTAATTTGAAAGTTTCCTCAGTAAGTGGAGAGGAACAGATAGTGTGCAAAGCATAGGTGGAAGAATTATATTTAAAAGGAGGAATCATATTTCCTTTGTCGTAACAGGACGGAAAGAGGAGAGGATGGATATAGATGTTAGTAGATTTTTCTGTTTGCAATCAGGAATAGAGGGCGTTCCTGTCTCATGGTTTCTAATTTCTCTGTGAGGATGGAAACAAGCTCACCTGATGATGATTAAGGAAAGCAGGTTTGCGGAGGAAGCTAATTAGATACAATCTGAAATCGCTGTTACAGAGAATGCTGCTCAGGTGTAGTCACAGAGAAAGTAGGTAGTTGGGGATTTGCCAGAGGGAGGAACAAATCCCAGAGGGGTGAGGGTGTACTGGCAAGTGTTCTTGAAATAATGGACTTTGAAATGTAAGGAAATGCAAAGTACAAAAAGAGAGACTGAAAGTAGAGGTGAAGGTTCCAGGGAGGGTGAAGGGGGGTTGCAGTGGGTGTCATGGAATTAACAAGCTGGAAGGACAGGAGGTCATGATCAGAGAATGGGATGTGATGTCTGGATTGATGCTTTAGGAAGCAGAGAAGTTACAAGTGATGACAGTGTGGAAGGTGTAACTATGGGAGTGGATGGCTGAAGTGCAGTAGAGGGAGGTCACCGAGGATGTGGTAAGGCCACGATTTTGGATGCTGGATGCGAACACTGATAGTGGGACTTGATGTGGAGAGGAAACCAGTGTGACGGGGCCAAAGTTGAGAATGAATGCAGCAGACTGTAGAGAGGACATGGTGATGAAGACAGACAGCTGGCGCTGCAGCAGACGCCATGAGCCTCAAAGGATCAGGGTATGTTTTGTGTTGGTTTTTTTGGTTTTGTTTTACAAGAACGAGGATAAAGAATGATCTGGAATTGGTAATAGGACCCCCTGAGGTACATGGGAGGTGAAAGAAAAGAGCACCACTTGAGAGGCCTGAAGGTGGAGCAGTGTCTTCCCGGGAGAGCCTGGTTACCCCTAAGGAGAGAGAGGGAGGGCTCAGAGGAAGGTTGAAGATCTGGGTGAGTTTGCTGGTTAAAGGATGGCAATTCCAGAGAGCAGAATGGAAACGCTGGGAAAGTGGTGGGGTTGAGTGCTGGGCTAGGAGCAAGGAAGTGCCGAGCTCTCTGCCTTCTACAAACTCATCTCCAGTCGCTGCTCAAGAAAAGGGCTCCATTATTAAGGAAATAATCAACCACCAGCCAGCCCTGGTGTGCCTCTGCTACCCTTCAGGGTCCAGGTGTTACTGGAGGCTAACCTACAGTCACTAACCAAATAGACTGTCCTGTATGCTGTGCTCATATGCCCTGGCTGCTGGACTCTAGCGCTGGCAGGTGAGAGCAGGGGCAGGTGGGTGAGATCCTCCTCCTTTGCCTTTCTCCCCGCTAACTCACTTGACTCTTTCTTTGGTTGGTGGGTACTTGGGTGGGCATATACCTTAATATTCACCTAAGTCAAACATACCAACCCCATGAGGAAGAAAGGTCACTAGGAAAAGGTTGTGCCTGTTTCCCAAGGTTATGTAGGAACAACTCTTGACTTCATTTGCAGGTTATTCCCACTATTAACACTCCGTCAGCACAGAAACCCCAGGAGCCAGTCATATTTACAGTGGGGCCATGAATAGCTTAATTGTTTTCCTTATGCCCTTATTTAACAATCCTCCCCCGCTCCCCCCACCAAAAAACCCCCATAAAACAAAACCCAAACACCCAAATTCCAAACACCAGGCCCAAAACAGAGTAGCAAAGTCATTTGGGGTTCTAACTTTAGTATCAGGACTTTTCATTCTGCCCTCCAAGGGAACTGGAGCTGAGTCCAGGGAAATCCCTTTACTGTTTCCTAAATGCATCAGAATGAGGGTCTGTGGTTGAAAGCTGACCCAGGCTTAGAGCAGAGGGCACAGCCACTGTCACCTCCCAATCCCTACCACTGCATTCTGGCATCTGCCAAGTAGGAGCAGCTGAGACAGGTTTGATAGGAAGACAGTGGCTGTTGAGTGGGATGGCACGAAAGGGGACCTTTGCTGCAGTAACAGTTCTCAGGAATTCCTTCCTGCTGTGTCCCTGTATACACACTATACACACATACAATTTTTAGGATGTCATATAGGGGGCAGAAGTAACAGGGCTTCAGGGAAACAGCAAGTTTCTGTCATTTGGGAAGACAGATTTCACAGATAGCCGCCCAAAAATCTAAATATAGACTGATTAAAACCATTGACTTTGCAGCGAACACTTGATACGTTTCTGTGTTGTTGTTTTAGGATTCATTTGCATATTATATACTGTATAATAATGTTTTTCATAATAAGATTTACGCTGGGGGCCCTGAAAACTGAGTGCACAGGCTGCTTCTGGGAGACACGGGGGGAGGTGCTTTTCCTTTTTAGCTGCCACTTGTATCTTAGAAATTCCCTAATTAAAGTCCAGTTAGGCACTGCTCATTACCTGGGAATCAGTCCAAACGTCTCTATTGCAAACATAGCTGTTAGGTTACAGAAACTGCAAATTAGAAAAATAATATTAAAGATTAAGTACAATATATTTTAAAATGCTCTCCATGTCCCTATGGTAACAATCAAACCATATATAATCCTAGTTAAGGTGTCATTTTCTTGACAAAAGACAGATGGATACATTCACAGAAGAGCTGTGGTTATTTTTCCCTGTGTATGTCTCAGGCTTCTCTGAGATTCCTCAAGAGCTCTCTATCCTGACAGCCTTACATCATTTTGATAGTGGTTCCCAAGGCAACAGTAATAATGATATTACTAATAAGTATTGGCAGACATAAAAAAGCTAACCTTTATGAGCATTAATACTTACTGAAAATGAATACTGGTAGGCACGGTGGCTCGCACCTGTAATCCCAGCCTTTGGGAGGCCAAGGCGGGCAGATCACCCGAGGTCAGGAGTTCGAGACCGACCTGACCAACAGGGTGAAACCCCTTCTCTAAAAATTAGCCACGTGTGGTGGCAGGCACCTGTAGTCACAGCTACTCGGGAGGCTGAGGCAGGAGAATCTCTTGAACCTGGGAGGCGGAGCTTGCAGTGAGCTGAGATCGTGCCACTGTACTCCAGCCTAGGTGACAGAGCGAGACTCCGTCTCAAAAAAAAAAAAAAAAAAGAATACTAATTGAGCATTGCTATGTACTAGGCAGCATGCCAAATGCTTACATGCATTATCTTAGTGGATCTTCACAGCAACCCTTCCTTGTAGATGAGGAAACTCAGATGAGGAGCTCAGGCAGGTTAAGCAACTTGAGAAAGTTTACACAGCTGTTAGCAGCAGAGCTGGGATTTGAAGTCAGGTTTTTCTGACCCTGCTGCCCATCATGTTCACCTGATGTAGGCTAACTCCTTCAGGAAGCTGACTATTAGGGGCTCCATATATAAAACTATTATTTCTAATGTTACTGAATGTCTCTCACTGTTAGGTATATTGCTTGGAATGAGGCAGGATATAGCTAAGCAAACATTTCTGACACGATTTCACCCACCTACATGTGGGAGAACATAGAAGAAAGGAACTTATTTTTATTGCATATTTGTTATGTGCTTGGCAAAGTGAGAGATTTTTACCCAGATGCTTCATTTACTCCTCAGAATACTGTAAGGCAGGTATTATCAACCCACTCTACAGATACAGAACGGCTCAAAAAGAGTAAGCAACTTTCTTTAGACTGAGTAGCTAGTAGTGGCAAAACTGGGATTCAAACCAAAGTAGACGCTACCAATATATCAATTTGGGGAACTGGCATGTAAATACAGCCCACAAACAACAATACAAGATACAGGGTTATACATTGTAGGCTGGGCACGGTGGCTCACGTCTGTGATTCCAGCACTTTGGGAGGCCGCGGCGGGTGGATTGCCTGAGCTCAGGAGTTGGAGACCAGCCTGGGCAACATGGTGTAACCCTGTCTCTACTAAAATACCAAAAATTAGCCAGGTGTGGGGGTCTGCGCCTGTAGTCCCAGCTACTCGGGAGGCTGA
>NW_012117377.1:6556019-6579840 GCF_000951035.1 Colobus angolensis palliatus | reverse complement strand
TAGACACCTATCACGGGAATGTTCACAGCACGGCAAAGGGGCTTGTGTTGAGTCCTAAAGGTTGGAGTTTAAGGATGAAGGGCTAGGGTATTCCAGGTATAGAGAGAGATGAGCAAAGGTTTGGAAATGGGAATGAATTTGTGAGGTTTAAGGGATAATGAGGAAATAGCTTGGTGCATGTAGAGGGAAGTAGTGGGGGTTTTGTGTGTGTGTGTGTGTGTGTGTGTGTGTGTGCGCGCACGCGCGCGTGCTCATGCCTGCACATGTGCCCTCCAGAGGGCTTTAATGAAAGGCTTAGAAATTTTGACTTTACCCTTTTTGTATAAAGGAGTCATGATTGTTTTTGAATTTAATTCAATAGCAGTTTGTAAAGTGATTTGGAATAGAGAGATTAGATGTAAGTGGGCCATATGGAAAAATTATTCACAGTAGTGAACAACCCAGTTTTGTGATAATGAGGTCTAGACTTGGGTAGAGGCAATTGGGACTGAAAAGAGGGCCAAGCTGACCTTTGATAGAATGAAATTGTGATGGAATCAGCATGGAATAAGTGCAGTTGGAACTTTACGGTTTAAAAGTTGTTAGATGTAGTATTGTCAAATGGACTGAGCTGGTTGATAGCATAGTTTAGGTATTCTGTATCCTTACTGATTTTCTCTCTGCTTGTCCTATCAATTTCTGAGAAAGGAGTGTTGAAATCTCCAACTGTAGTTAGGGGTTTGCTGTTTCTCTGTTTAGTTCTATCCATTTTTGTTTCATGTATTTTGAAGCTGTTTTAAAGGTAAATCCACATTTAGGATTATTATACCTTCTTTATCACTATGTAATGAGTCTCTTTATACCTTCCTTGTTCTGAATTCCTGTTATCTGCTATTAATATGGCCAATCTGGCTTTCTTTTGACTACTATTAGCATGGTTTATCTTTTTTTATCCTTTTACTTTTAATCAATCTGTGTCTTCATATTTAATATGGGCTACTGGTAGACAGTCTGTAGTTAGGTCTTATATTTTTATCCAATATGACAATTTCTGTTCTTTAATTGGGATATTTAGACCATTTGTATTTAATGTAATTGTTGGTATCTTTAGAGTTAAATCTACAGTCTTGCTATTTGTTTGCTATCTTAAGTTGTTATACATTTTTAAGTTATATATTTTGTTTTCCTTTCTCCTTTTCTTCTGTCCTTTTTTGTATTAATAAAGTATTTTTTTAATGATTCCACATTATCTCCCCTATTAGTTTTTATAGGTTTGTGTCTTTTTCTAATGTGGTTGGTATACAATATCAATCATTAATTTATCACATTTTTCTGGCAAATAATATACCATTCTTAAGTATAAGAATCTTAAAACACTATGCTTCTAATCCCTACTCCCATCCTTTGTGCCATTGTTTTCATCCATTTTACTTTTATTACGTGTTACAAACCCCACAGTATTTTCTTTTCTTTTCTTTTCTTTTTTTTTTTTTTGAGACAGAGTCTCACTCTATTGCCCAGGCTGGAGTGCGATGGCATGATCCTGGCTCACTGCAACCTCCGCCTCCCAGGTTCAAGTGATTCTCCTGCCTCAGCTTCCTGAGTAGCTGGGATTACAGGTGCGTGCCACCATGCCTGGCTAATTTTTGTATTTTTAGTAGAGAAGGAGATTCACTATGTTGGCCAGGCTGGTCTCAAACTCCTGACCTTATGATCCGCTCGCTTCGGCCTTCCAAAGTGCTGGGATTACAGGTGTGAGCCACCACACCCGGCCACAGTATTTTCTTTAACTTTTTTTTTTTTTAAATCTTTTGAGACAGGTTCTCACTCTATCATCCAGGCTAGAGTGCAGCAGCAGCATCACAGCTCACTGCAACTGCAACTTCAACTTCCCAGGCTCAACCAATCCTCCCACCTCAGCCTCATTTGGGTGAATACCAGTGAGTACCACTGCTGGGTCGTACAGTAACAGTATGTTTAGTTTTGTAAGAAACTGCCAAACAACTGTCTTCCAAAGTGGCTGCACCATTTGGACTTCTTTCAGCAATGAATAAGACTTCCTGATGTTCCATATCCTTGTCAGATTTGATATTGTCAGTGTGCTGGATTTTGACCATTCTGGTAAGTGTGTAGTGGTATCTTATTGTCTTAATTTGCATTTTCTAATGACATATGTTGAACATTTTTTTATATGCTTTTTTGTCATCCATTTATCTTCTCTGGAGAGGTGTCTGTTCAGATCTTTTGCCCATTTTTAAATCTGGTTATTTTCTTATTGTTGTGTTCTAAGCCTTCTTTGTATATTCTGGATACCAATTATTTATTGGATCTCTCTTTTGTAAATATTTTCTCCCAGTGTGTGGCTTGTCTTCTCATTCTCTTGACATTGTCTTTCACAGAGCAGAAGTTTTTAATTTTAATGAAGTCCAACTTTTCAGCGATTTATTTCATGGATCATACCATTGGTGTTTATCCAAAGAGTCATAGCCATATGCAAGGTTAATCAGTGTTTTTCCTATGTTAGTTATCTTCTATGAGTTTCAGAGTTTTGCATTTTATATTTAGGTCTATGATTTCTGTATTCCTTTTTTTTTTTTTTAACTTTAGAGATGGGATCTCGCAATGTTGAGCTTGAAGTTCTGGGTTCAAATGATCCTCCCCAACAGCCTCCTGAGTAGCTGGTACTACAGGCATGCAACACCATGCCCAGCTATAAGACTTGTACTGAGGGGTTATGTTGCAAGCATAACCCAGTTCTTATCATGCTCTATCTCAACAAACACATTGTTTCTAGACAGATTTAGATCCTACCAAGTTCTAGAGAGCAATACGAAAGTCAAACTCAGGAGAGGAAGGGTTACACAGAAAAATAACTGCAGAATTTTGCCAACTCATATAAGCAATACCCTAAGAATATGTATAGAAAAAATGAATTCTGAGAGTGTTAGACCAAGGAAGTGTAAGCATAACTCTAGGTTATATTCGATTGTTGATACGAATGCATTAAATGAACTTGAGAGGACAGCCACCCTTTATTATAATGTATAGAAATAAGTAGAAAGACTTAGAGAAAGGGAAATACTGGAGTGAACTGATCAGACGTGAACTACTCATTCTCCCTGAGACAGGACCCATACGATACTCCATTCACCATGGCATTGAGAACTACATCATGACAGAAACACCAAAGGTGTTGATCCCGCAACACTTAACAGTGAACTTCCTGCATGCTAACCTTCATCTCAGAGTTTCCTTTCCAGGGAACCTGCAACACCTACAATAACTCAATTTAAGTTTTTTGGTTGAACTGTTCAGAAGACTGATGAGTTTTGGGGACTGAGAGAATATTATGAGATTAATCAAGAGTGGCTATCTCCCCCCACAATGTATTCTCATCAAAGAAGCAAATCCATACCACCCTCAGCGTCTGAGAAGCAGCCATTCATTTAGCAAATCATTCCCTCCTCCCCACACCACTATCATGTAAACCTTTAACAAACTGCTGTTCCAACCGGAATGAGTTTTGAATTCCAGACACTTAAATATATTACATTGTACAGAAAACAGTACAACTCAAAGAGTACATGTGACACGGGAGCTTTCACCACCATCCCTCAACACTCTGCTACCTGCAGAGTGGACAACATGAGCTTTGCGATCAGACTGACTGAGGCTCAAGTCTGGTTTCACTACATCATCTGTGGCCCTGGGCAAGAAACCCAGCAGGCAGAAAGGAGCAGAGGCCGTTTGCTTTCACTCGGGGAATACTGTAATCCACCTCCCTTCTTGCTTCAGGACTACATCCACTCTATGATCCTGCTGTCATGGAGTCTGTTTTTATCATCATCTCATAGAACATCATGCTGGTCCACTATATTGATGATACATGACCTGGAGGGCAGGAGGTAGCAGATACTGCAGATATATTAGTAAGATAAAGGAGACAAGGCCAAGTGTTGTGGCTCACACCTGTAATGCCAGCAGTTTGGGAGACTGAGGCAGGTGGATTGCTTGAGGTCAGGAGTTTGAGACCAGCTTGGCCAACATGGCAAAATCCCGTCTCTACTAAAAATACAAAAATTAGCCAGGCATGGTGGTGCATGCTTGTAATCCCAGCAACTCGGGAGGCTGAGGCACAAGAATTGCTTGAGCTTGGGAGGCAGGGGTTGCATTGAGCTGAGATCACGCCACTGTACTCCAGCCTGGACCACAGACCAAGACTGTGTCTCAAAAACAAAAGATAAAGGAGGCAAGGCCAAGTCTGCTGGCTCACACCTGTAATCCCAGCACTTTGGAAGGATTGCTTGAGCCCAGGAGTTCAAGACCAGCTGGGCAACATAGCAAGACCTTGTCCCTACCAAAAAAAAAAAAAAAAAGGTAAGAGAGATAAATCCCATGAGTTGTGGGGTACATGATGCACTGTTGAGTCAAAAACAAGTTCCTGCTTTTTATACTTCTTCCACAAGAAAGGGATGTGCCTTTTTATGGCACACTTTGGATTTTGGAGGCAACATGTACCACACATAATTTGGATGCGCTTCTCCAAATATGCAGAGGGACCTGAAAGTCAGCCAGAATGGGGTCCAGGGTGAAGGGCCTCTCTAGATGGTCCAGGTGATGCAAACAGGGCTGAGATCTGGCTCTTATGACCTAACAGATCTAAAGGTGCTTGATATGTCTGTGGCAGATGAGGAGGCTGTGTGATTGTGGAAGTTCTGATGGGGAATATTAGCAGATGCCTCTACAGTTTTGAAGCAAATGCAAGTACTCTTGGGCAAGTAACAGTTCTCTTGAGAAACAGCTCATGGTTTAGGTACTGGCAGAAACTGAACTTCTGATCCCCAAACACCAAGTAACCATGAAACCTGGTTTGCCTCTTATAGCTGAGTGTTAGTCTTATCTCTAACACGAGGAAGTTGAAAATGCTCAAATGAACTCTGTCATGAAGTGTAAGTACAGAACTGGTCTTGGGATGCCGAAATGCACAAATAAGCATGTAAACAGTTGACTTGGCTACCGTTTGCCTAGATGTGGGGAGTTCCCCACTGACTATAAAGAAAAAATATGAGAAAGATTTACAGATTGCTCTGAATCCAGATGTGGACAGCTGTGGTACTATAGCTCCATCCACATGTAATCGTGAGGAACAGTGGAGAAGAAAAGGCCTCCAAGCATAAAAATCTTCAAGTATGATAATTTTCCCACTTTTCCTAATAGGAGAGGTGGCCTGAGGCATAATCACGGGCAGGGGTAAATATGTGGTGACATGGCCGGGACTTGGAAAAAACCAGAGTTGATGAGAAGAAATATGAGGGAAAAGCATGTAGATGAAATGCTTAGAATGAGACCAGTGTATCTGAATTGTGGGGTTTTATTTGAATGTTTATCAAAACACCTTTACTAGAGAGGAAGCTCTTAGCTTACTTATCACCCGAGCACCACATGGTTGGCCTCTTTCCCCAGCTACTCAAATGCTTGCTCATGGGCTCATAAACAATGTGGCTGTGGTGCCTAGGATGGCCTTAGAAGCACGGATTTCCCTTACCAAGGATGACCTGGATGCCACCACTACAAAATACCATACAGCAGTCCCCCTTTATCCACAGAGGACAGTTCCAAGACCCCCAGTAGATGCCTGAAACCATGGATAGTACCAGACCCTACATATAACTATGTTTTTCCTATACATACAAACGTATGATAAAGTTTAATTTATAAATGAGGCACAGTAAGAGCTGAACAATAACTAGTAATAAAATAGAACAATTATAACAACATGACAGAATCACTACTTTTGCACTTTGTGGCCATTACAAAGTAAAGTAAGGGTTACGGGAACACAACAGGATTGCTTTAATGCTACAATGGGTCTGATAGCCAGGATGGCTATTAAGTGACTATCGGGCAGGTTGTGCACGTAGCACTGATAGACTAGACAGAGATCATTCACATCCCAGGCTGGACGAGGTGGGACCGTGCTACATTTCATCATGTTGCTCAGAATGGCATGCAATTTAAAATCTATGAATTGTTTACTTCTGGAATTTTCCATCTCATATTTTTGGACCACTATTGATTACAAGTAAGTGAAATCACAGAAAGTGAAACTGTGGATCAGGAGAAATAGCATGCAGGTATACCTTGTTTTGCTGAGTTTCACTTTATTGTGCTTCGCAGATACTATGAATGGTACCAATAGACTTGCTCAGCACAGGATTACCACAAACCTTCAATTTTTATAAACATGTGCTTGCTTTGTGTCTATCACATTTTGGTAATTCTCACAGTATTTCAATTTTTTTTTTTTTTTTAACAGGGTCTTGCTCTGTCGTCAGGCTGGAGTGCGGTGACACAGTCACAGCTCACTGCAGCCTTGACCTTCTGGGCTCAAATGATCGGTCTCTCTCAGCCTTCTGAGTAGATAGGACTACAGACACATGCCACCATGCTCAGATAATATTTTTTTAAAAAATTGTTGTAGTGATGGGATCTCACCATGTTGCCCAGGTGGGTCTTGAACTCCTGGCTTCCAACTATTATCTCGCTTTGGCCTCCCAAAGTGTCAGCCTTTTTCATTATTATTATATCTGTTATAGGATCTGTGGTCAGTGATCTCTGATGTTACTACTGAAAGTGTCCTCGTGCACCATGAACTGTGACCATATACGATAGTGAACTTAATCAATGTTATGTATGCTCTGACTGCTCACTGACCACATCCCCCATCTCTCCAATCAGCCTCCCTACCCACTGAGACAGCAATATTGAAATTAGGCCAATGAATAACCTTAAAATAGCCTCTACGTGTTCAAGTAAAAGGAAGAGGCACATGTCTCTCACTCTAAATCAAAAGCTAGAAATGATGAAACTTAGTGAGGAAGGCATGTTGAAAGTTGAGACAGGCTGAAAGCTTGGCCTCTTGCACCAACAGAAGGTTAAGGCTGCAGTGAGCTGTGACTGTGTCACCGCACTCCAGCCTGACGACAGAGCAAGACCCTGTTAAAAAAAAAAAAAATTGAAATACTGTGAGAATTACCAAAATGTGATAGACACAAAGCAAGCACATGTTTATAAAAATTGAAGGTTTGTGGTAATCCTGTGCTGAGCAAGTCTATTGGTACCATTCATAGTATCTGCGAAGCACAATATAGTGAAACTCAGCAAAACAAGGTATACCTGCATGCTATTTCTCCTGATCCACAGTTTCACTTTCTGTGATTTCACTTACTTGTAATCAATAGTGGTCCAAAAATATGAGATGGAAAATTCCAGAAGTAAACAATTCATAGATTTTAAATTGCATGCCATTCTGAGCAACATGATGAAATGTAGCACGGTCCCACCTCGTCCAGCCTGGGATGTGAATGATCTCTGTCTAGTCTATCAGTGCTACGTGCACAACCTGCCCGATAGTCACTTAATAGCCATCCTGGCTATCAGACCCATTGTAGCATTAAAGCAATACTGTTGTGTTCCCGTACCCTTACTTTACTTTGTAATGGCCACAAAGTGCAAAAGTAGTGATTCTGTCATGTGAATGCAAAGTTTCTGAAGGAAAATTAAAAGTGCTACTCTAGTGAACACATGAACAGTAAGAAAGTGAAACAGCCTTATTACTGATATAGAGAAAGTCTGAATGGTCTGGACAGATAATCAAACCAGCCACAACATCCCTTAAACCAAAGCCTAATTTAGAGCAAGGTCCTAGCTCTCTTCAATTCTAGGAAGGCTGAGAGAAGTGAAGACGCTGCAGAAGGAAGGTTTGAAGCTAGAAGAGGTTGGTTTATGAGGTTTAAGAAAAGAAGCCATCTGCATAACATAAAATTACATGGCGAAGCAGCAAGTGCTGATGGAGAGGCTGCAGCAATGATCCAGAAGATCTAGCTAAGATGATTGATGAAGGTGGCTACACTCCACAACAGATTTTCAGTGTGGATGAAGCAGACTTCTGTTGGAAGAAGATGCCATCTAGGACTTTCTTTTTTTGTTTTTGTTTTTGTTTTTTTTTTGAGGTGGAATTTTGCTCTTGTTGCCTAGGCTAGAGTGCAGTGGCGTGATCTTGGCTCACTGCAACCTCCACCTCCTGGGTTCAAGTGAGTCTCCTGCCTCAGCCTCCCAGGTAGCTGGGATTACAGGTGCCCACGACCACACCTGGCTAATTTTGTATTTTTAGTAGAGATATGGTTTCACAATGTTGGTCAGGCTGGTCTTGAACTCCTGACCTCAGGCGATCACCCACCTCGGCCTCCCAAAGTGCTGGGATTACAGGTGTGAGCAACCATGCCCGGTCTCACCTAGAACTTTCATAGCTAGAGAAGGGAAATCAGTACCTGGCTTCAGAGCTTCAAAGGATAAGCTGACTTTCTTGTTAGAGGCTAATGTAGCTGATGATTTTAAGTTAAAGCCAGCACTCATTTACCATTCCAAAAATTCTAGGGCCCTTCAGAATTATGGTAAGTCTACTCTGCCTGTGCTCTTTAAGTGGAATAACAAAGCCTGGATGACAGCATGTCTGTTTACAGAATGCTTTACTCACTATTTTAAGCCCATTGTTGAGACTTACTCTCAGAAAAAAAAAAAGATTCCTCTCAAAATATTACTAGTTGGCCGGGCATGGTGACTCACACCTGTAATCCTAGCACTTTGGAAGGCTGAGGCAGGAGGATTGCTTGAGCCCAGGAGTTTGAAACCAGATTGGGCAACAGAACCAGATCCTCTCTCTTATTTTAAAAAGTAAAAAAAAAAAAAAAAAAAAATAGGCCAGGCGCGGTGGCTCATGCCTGCCTGTAATCCCAGCACTTTGGAAGGCCAAGGCGAGTGGATCACAAGGTCAAGAGATTGAGACCATCCTGGCCAACATGGTGAAACCCCGTCTCCACTAAAAATACAAAAATTAGCTGGGTGTGGTGCCACATGCCTGTAGTCCCCGCTACTGGAGGCTGAGGCAGGAGAATTGCTTGATTCTGGAGGAGGTTGCAGTGAGCCGAGATCGTGCCACTGTACTCCAGCCTGGCAACAGAGCGACACTCTGTCTAAAAAATAATAATAATAAAAATAACCCCCCAAAAAACAAAATATTACTACTCATTGACAATGCACCTGGTCACCCAAGAGCTCAGATGGAGATGTTCAAGGAGATCAATGTTGTTTTCATGCCTATCATACCTGCTAACACAATATTCATTCCGCAGCCCATGATCAATGAGTACGTTTGACTTCCAAGTCTTACTATTTAAGAATTACATCTCATAAATCTATAGCTGCCATGGATAGTAAATCCTCTGATGTATCTGGACAAAATAAATGGAAAACCTGGAAAGTATTCACCATTCTAGATGCCACTGAGAACATTCATGATCATGGGAGAAGGTAAAAATATCAACATTAGCAGAAGTTTGGAAGAAGTTGACTCTAACCCTCATGATGGCTTTGAGGGACTCAAGACTTCAGTGGAGGAAATCACTGCAGATGTGGCAGAAATACCAAGAGAGGTAGAATTAGAAGTGTAGTCTGAAGATGGAACTGAATTGCCGCAATGTCATGATAAAACTTGAATGGATGATAGTGCTTTGCTTCTCATAAATGAGCAAAGAAAGTGGTTTCTTTCTTTCTTTTTTTTCTTTTTCTTTGATGGACTCTTGCTCTGTCGCCTAGGTCAGAGTGCAAAGGGGCAAACTCGGCTCACTGCAATCTCTCCCTCCCGGGTTCAAGCAATTCTCCTGCCTCAGCCTCCCAAGTAGCTGGGATTACAGGCATCCACCACCAAATCTGGCTAATTTTTGGTATTTTTAGCAGAGATGGATTTTTGCCATCCAAGCTGGTCTCGAACTCCTGACTTCAAGTGATCCACCTGCCTGTGCCTCCCAAAGTGCTAGGATTATAGGCGTGAGCCACCACGCCCAGCGGTGCTTTCTTGAGATCAGATCTACTCCCGGTGAAGTTGCTGTAAATACTGTTGAAATAACAAAGTGTTTATCATATTACATACATTTAGTTGATAAAGCAGTGGCAAGATTTGAGAGGACTGACTCCAGTTTTGAAAGTTCTACTGTGCGTAAAATGCTGCCAAACAGCATGGCATGCTACATTGAAATCTTTCATGAAAGGAATAGTTGCAGCAAAGTTCACTGTTGCCTTATTTTAAGAAACTGCCACAGCCACCCCAGCCTTCAGCAACCACCACCCCAATTAGCATCCATCAACACTGAGGCAAGACCTTCCACCAACAAAAAGATTGACTTGCTAAAAGCGCAGATGATTGTTGGCATTTTTTAGCAATAAAGTATTTTTAAAATTAAGGTAGTTATATATTTTTTAGACAATGTGCAATGCTGTTGCACACTTAATAGGCTACAGTATAGTGTAAACATAAGATTTGTACGCATTGGGAAACCAAAAAATTCACATGACTCGCTTTACTGCGGGGGTCTGGAACTAAACCTACAGTATCTCTGGGGTGTGCCTGTATTTGGCAGTGGCAGCAACCAACCAAAGCCTCCTGTGTGTATATGAATCCAGAGGTATCAGACAGCCATCTGGTGACAGGTTGATTATGGCATGGAGGGGACAGTGATTTATTCTTTCTGTGACAATTTTGGGATTTGAATTTGCCTTTTCTACAAAGCCTCTGCCTGCAACACCACACAGGGATATAACGAGTGTCATATGCATTTTCATGTTATCCCCACAAGATTGCTTCTAGCCAAGGAACTCATTTTATAGCAAAAGAAGGCAGCAAGGTGGTGGCTCACACCTGTAATCCTAGCACTCTGGGAGGCCAAGGTGGGCAGATCACCTGAGGTCAGGAGTTCGAGACCAGCCTGGCCAGCATGGCAAAACTTCATCTATACTAAAAATACAAAAATTACACAGGCGTGGTGGCGGGTGCCTGTAGTCTCAGCTACTTGGGAGGCTGAGGCATGAGAATAGCTTGAATCCGTGAGGTAGAGGTTGCAGTGAACTGAAATCACACCACTGCACTGCACTTCAGCCTGGGTGACAGAGCAAGACTCAGTCTCAAATAAGAATAATAATAAGAAGAAGAAGGCAAAGGGCTGGTATACATGTAATTCACTGGCCTCACAGAATAGTAGCATGGACTTTTAAGGCTGCTATTTATTATGAGGGTAACCAAAATTACTGGCTACCTAGGACACTTTTGGTATTACACCTGCTGCTTGGGTGTAAATGTTAACAAAGCTTTATTTTACTCACAGAAGTGCTCTGGTATGGATGATTATATTGAAAAGCTGTGAAGCCAGCAAGAAAGGTTATCTGTGAAGTTGGGGAATTCTCTTTCGATGAAGTAAATACTTTTGTCAGTGAGTAAGATTTGGAGGTGTTTCTCCCACAGACAGAATACGGGAATCTAAGAACCAAGTGATAGAACTAGGAGTGGAATTTCACAATTTTACTTATGGCCCCAGGAATGTACAGACAGGGATTGCTAAGAGCTCAGATTCCTTAGTAGTGAAAATTGACAGCCTGGCTAACATGGTGAAACCCCGTCTCTACTAAAAATACAAAAATTAGCCAGGTGTCCCAGCTACTTAGGAGGCTGAAGCAGGAGAATCTCTTGAACCCGGGAGGTGGAGGTTGCAGTGAACTGAGATCACGCCACTGCACTCCAGCCTGGGCAACAGAATGAGACCCTGTCTCAAACACACACACACACACACACAGAAAATTAAGGTTATTCTGCTAGGAAATAAACCTGAAATGCTGGCTAAAGACATAGTGAACATAGGTTAGAAAATGGAGAAAATAAAAAATACTATAGCTTCATGAGCTTCATGATCACATGTGGATACTAGGAATACAGTATCTGTACTTATTTCCTACCTAGCTGTCACCTATTTGAACTGATCTTTCTTTCTTCCGTTTCCCCTACTCTTTTATGTAAGGTGTGTTGGTAGTGGTAAACTCTGCCACCATAAAGGCCACAGGGTACAGAATAGGAAGGCAGGATCATGACAAAATTAAAGGAGGCCTGGGTATCATTCAGACTTTGGACTTGGGGCTAGCTGTGAGACTTCAGTTTGTTCTCTTTTGGAGGCTAATAAGTACATTTGTGATTATTTAGGGTTAATGACACTATGGTAGGTGGAGATATTTGGAAGTTGAAGTTTTTTGGAAAAGTAAATGAGGATGTGGACTGTCGTGGACATTTGTTCTTTCCATTGACTAATTTTCTTTTCGTGAATGTAGTCTTTTGTTTAATCTGTGTATTGAGTTTTTAGTTAGGTTGATTATGTTTTTCGTTTTTAGAAATTTTCTCTGTTTCTTTCCAGGTCTTCTGGTCAGCTTGGATGGTTTCTTCTTCTTTCATCTTCCTTTCAGAGCTCTCTTATAAATACATTTCAGCATTTAAGCTTACGTGTTTTGTATTCTGTGTGTAATAAACCCAACATTGGAAGCTTTGTAGGTTGGTTTTGTGGATTGTTGTTTCTGTTGACCCTTGTTCATGATTTCTTCTTCTCTTATGTTTTGTTGGTTGGTGCTTTTCCTTTGGGAATTTTCTGAGGCTTGAGCTTAAAAGCACAGTCCTCCAGAGGGGGCATACATTTGCTTCTGCTGAGCATATTGGAGGCACTCATAGGCTGGGACCACTTTAAATTTGTGGCTAGATTATTCTTTTTGGACACTCAGCTAATATGTAATCCAGGCTTAAATCTATTCAGTGTACATTTGTAGTTAAAACTCTTAGGGAATAATTTTATTTTATTTTTTTAAATCTGGAGCCAGGATTGATTCAGGCATGTATCCTTGCCATCTTCCCTAAGGATTCTGCCCTTCAAAGCCTTAGGTTCTTTGATCTACTCTCTATCGCTGCTAGGGCCCCACACTTGTTCTCCTTTCTCCTACATGTTGCCTTGTGATCCAGGTCAACAGGGACACGCAGATAACCCTAGGGAGGATAGAGTGTCTTTAGATAACTCCAATAGGATGTAATGAATTTGCACTTTTTCGGAATTTCTGGCCTACAGATAATTCCCTCAGTTTCCCATCAATGTGGCCGTGCATTTAAAAGGTGTATGCGTGTTAAATGTACTGTGCAGGAAAGGCTTTCCCTGAACGCTGTATCTGTCATATTGTAAGAAATAGAACGCTATTGATATTTTTTAGTTTCTAGCCTGAATTGTAGCCTATAAAATGATGTTCTTTCACTTGTTAAAATTTTATTTTTGGTTCACCATAAGATTATTGTCACTTACGGTGTCTCCCTAGGCACTGGGAGAGAATGTGTGCGCTCTGTGGGCATTGTAAGATACGGCAGATCCTCCCCACTACCCACTCAGTGTGCTTCTATTCTGAAGTGAATGAGAGATGGGAAACTGGAATCTTCCCTTTTCATAGTTGGTTTTAGTTCTGCTGAGCCTTTCACATGTGAACATCTTACACAACAAAGATGATTATAGTGTTAAAAGACAAACAGCACCCATTTTTTCTACCACATGGCTTAAAATGTGGATCGAGTATTTTAACTGGGACAAAACGAAAGAAACAGTAATCTGTTGAAATGTTGGTGGAACTACTGGCTCTACTGGACTCACTGAGAGATGCTATTTCAGTTTCTAGCATGACACCGTTTATGAGAAATCAAAAGTAATTTTGGCCACATACAATATCATCCTTACAAACTGACTTTAGATCCTAATTCCTAGATAAGCCAAGACTCCACTTTACTTATCTCTTGACTTAGGTTAATTAATAATTTTATTCACATTCTCCACTTGCTTATCTGTTTTATGACTACTTGATCTATCAAATTCTGAGAAAGATATATTAAAGTCTCCTCATAAAACTGTGTTTTTGTCATATTCTTACCTTGTTTCTAATAGTTTTAGTCTCATGTATTGTCTGGCTTTTTGTTGGGTACATAAAATTCATGAATATTTTACCTTCCTTATGGATGATACCTCCTATCACTATAAAATATCAGTTTTTTAGTCCCATTTAATGTCTCCTATTGTCAGTGCACCTGTAGGCATCCTCTTACCTTCAAACTTTCTAGATGAGAATTAGGCATAATACTTGTTCCCCCATCCCCAAACCAGGAGGCCCATGTTAGTTTCCCTGAGTAGTTTTCTGAAGCCCCCTCTTACTTGTGGGGAAGGATTCTTGTCCCCATGGCATTCGGAAAAGTCTCCTGGAAGAAATCCTCTCTGTCAGCCTTTCTCATGAACTCTCAGCCTTCTTTTGAAGGTGTCTTTGAATAGCTTAGAGGCTAATAGTGGACATAACCAGTTTTGAGACACCCTCTTTTCAAATCCTGCATTGATAATCATGATTTTAGAACATGTTTGGGACATTTCTGTTAGTGATAGTCACCTTTAAATATCCTGTTTTACTGCGTTTTTAAAAATTACCTTTCTATTTTTGTCTTCATTTTTCTTTTATTTCAATAACTCACTGGTCTGCCCCTTCCTCATCACCCCAAATTCCTTAACAGTGGGTGTCCCCTAAAGCCCTTCCATTCTCTATTTATAATCAGTCAGCTAACCTTTGTACGCTCCTTGAATCCCTGTAGAAGGTACCCACATCCGTACTGTTAACTTTTTATCATCAGCTCTTCCTTTCCACTCCGGGCCCAGATTAGCAATCTTAACTGTTGATAGGACATCTTCACTTAGATATCTCCCTGTCCCCTCAAATTCAAAGTCAGAACTCTTATCTCAACACCTCACCCAAAGAAAAACCACCCCATTACCTATTGTGCTCAAAGGAAATACCATTATTTTAATCACCTGGTCTAGAAAACATGAAACTATATCGAGTTCTTCTTTACTTGCCACATTAGATTGATATAATCTCTCGTCATCAGACTCTTTTTTCCCTTCTTTCCATTCTTACTGCCACTAGGCCTTCCTTTGACCTCTTTCCTTGTTGACGTCACTCTTCTCCATTATCCATGTAGAGTTTATTTTTACTTTTATTTTATTTTATTTTTTTGAGAGGGAGTTTCGCTCTTGTTGCCCAGCCTGGAGTGCAATGGCGCAATCTCAGCTCACTGCAACCTCTGGCTCCCGGGCTCAAGCGATTCTCCTGCCTCAGCCTTCCGAGTAGCTGGGGTTACAGGCGTGCGCCACCACGCCTGGCTAATTTTGTATTTTAGTGGAGACAGGGTTTCTCCATGTTGGTCAAGCTAGTCTCGAACTCCCAACCTCAGGTGATCCTCCCGCCTTGGCCTCCCAAAGTGCTGGGATTACAGATGTGAGCCATCGCGCCTGGCCTGTTTTTCTTCGGTACCATCCTTTATGCTATTCTCAGGCTAATTTCTCTTGAACTATGCTTTCATCACACCGCTTTCCTTGTGAAGACACTAATGAAGGTCTCTAGGACATGGGCTGAAATTTACTTAAATATTATGAATTGTTGTAAGTTTGTCTCCCTCCTTTGTTTTCTACCCTCCTCATTCAGGGCACTTTCTGCCTTCCTTTGCGACTCCACAAGCCGTAGACAATATGCTAACCTTTTGCTAACATTTAGCTGCATTCCGTTATTAGTGTGATTTCTTTCACTGGAAGCGTCTGTCCCAGTCTTCTGGCAATGTAAATTCTACTGATGTTCTGTGTTTTCCAGAAAGTTTTCTTTTACTGCTCAAAATAGCATTAATCTTTCCCATCTCTGAATTACTATTGTGCCTGTCAATAATGCAAATAATTATATTTGAAAAATATCTCCTGTATTTTGCTCTGATTTAACTTTTCTTGGCTTTTATGTGCACCCATCCCCCCACTCCTCCTTCTCCAGGCAGCTTAATTGTAAATACCTTGAAGGATGAGACTGTGTTATATTTGGATCTTTCACGGCAACTGAACCCAGGAAAGTCCTCAGAATGTAATTGTAAATTGATTAATTTAATTAACACTTAACATAAAATCTTCTACCCACATAGAATGTTTCATGTGATTGCTACAAAATGAAAAAGGAAATATGTAAATAACAAGAATAACAATGACTGAATGTATAGGATGCATCAAATTAAAAAAATGAAGATTACACTTTGAAGAACTAATGCTAACACTATTACAGTAACACATATATTCACCTATAGTTTGGATCCAGGATCTTCACACGAAATACATACATTCCAGAATGGCCCAGGGGCCAAAATATATGGTTACCATTAGAACTGTTGATAATCTCGTATGGTTGATTTAAGTCTCCTGGTTTTCCCATAGCATAAGAAAAACAGTGTATATAGTTCTGAATGAGAAACAAAGAAAAAAATTTTAAGGTCATTTTATGACTCTGATAAGCAAAATTATAGTCTCAATTATCTTGAAAAATTATTTAGAGATGTAATGGCTATTCCCTTCTATTTTACCACTGCAGTGCTCTATATAGCCCTTTAAGAGCTACACTGGGTTAAAATTTGATAAAAAGTGATGCTTAGTGAAAGCAAGTGTATTTATAAACAATTAAATTAGAGTGTTGAGAATATGTAAGCGTATTATTTTCCTAAATTGACAAAATACAAAATGCTCCAAAGATGCTTAACTGGGGACACAAACAATTTTGATCATAAGATACAGACACAACAGTCAAGATGGTATATCCTTGGGTTTTTATCTTCCCCTAGGATCTTCATTGAGCCCCATTACCATTACCATGTCTTTCTACGGGTCTCAAGATACAAACTGTCTCCTGCCTGCCTTTTAAAAAACACAGATGAAACAAGCCTGTATTTTTAAAGGTTACTCTGTTAAAACAAACACAATGAAAGCAAATGATTATTAAAACTTGCAGGTACCTGATCCTACTATTACATGGCATTGCTTCTGGGTTCTTTTAGATCCTGTATGTTTTCACACCCTACTTAAAGGACTCTTCCTCTACCATTCTTGCTCTCTGAAAGCTTCTCATTTGAAGGAAACAGGAAGATTTATAAGGCCATTACTTTGGATGTGTCCGAGCTTTTGCCTATCAACATCCTTCAAGGTTGCATGGTTTGGATGCATCCCTCAAAGCTCACGTGCTGGAAACTTGATCCCAAAAGTTGAGATGGGAAGTGAGGTCTAACGGGTCCCACCAGGGGTTTGGATCACAGGGGCGCTACCTTCATCAATGAGTTAATGCTGTTATCGTGGAGTGGGTTGCTTATAAAAGGATGAGTTCAACCCGCCTTGCCTGGCCTCCCACTCGCCCTCACCCTTTCTCTCTTTTTGCCTTCTGCCATCTGATGATGCAGCAGGAAGGCCCTCACCAGACGCCAGCCCCTTGATCTTGGACTTCCCACCCTCCAGAATCATGAACCAATCAATTTCTATTTATCATAGATTGCCTGGCCTCTGGCATTCTGTTATAGCAGTACAACATGTACTAAGACAATGGTATTTTTCTTTTTTCTACATATCTTGAAACATTCCTCCTTCACGAACAACTTCCTAGTCAATAGAGCTTTGTGATGAATCAGCTCTTGCATAGTCTCAAAGAGATTTCCTCATGGCAACTCCGTGGATGAAAATGTTACCATGATTAGATGGCAATAACGATAAGCTCTAGAGGGAAGCTTACTGCATACTGCTGTATCCTCAGTCGGGCACACAGTAGTCAAGATACATTTTACTGAATTAATGTGTGTTTTGTTTTGTTTTTAGGGATGGAGTCTCACTCTGTCACCCAGGCTGGAGTTCAGTGGCATGATCACAGCTCACTGAAACTTCGATCTCCCAGGCTCAAGCAATCTTCCTGCCTCAGCCTCCCCAGAAGCTGGGACTATAGGCATGTGCCACCATGCTTGTCTAATTTTTTACCTTTTTTTTTTTTTTTTTTTTAAAGGAGATGGGCGTCTCACGATGTTGCCCAGATTTCTCTCGAACTTCTGGACTTAAGCAATCCTACCACCTTAGCCTCCCAAAGTGCTGGGATTACAGGTATGAGCCACAACACTTGGCCTGAAATTTTTGAAAACTGTTTTATTCAGATGCGAGGTACAATTCTGATTATGCCTACCCTTACTTACCTGGATATCATGAAATGTGAGGATACAGACATATCCTACATACTATTACTTCCATTCCAATAATCAGTTACAGTCGTGTACTGCATAGCAATGTTTCGGTCACTGACAGAACACATATACAATAGTGGTCCCATAAGATTATAATGGAGCTGAAAAATTCCTGTTGCACAAATACTTACCATTTCCTGACATTATTCAGTATAGTAACGTGCTGTTCATGTTTGCAGCCTGGGAGCAACAGGCTCTATCACAGCCTAGTTATACAGTAGGCTACACCGCCTACGTTTGTGTAAGTACCCTCTATGAGGTTTGCATAATGACAGAATTGCCTAACGAAGCATTTCTCAGAACACGTTCCCATTGTTAAGTGATGTATGACTGTATTCTTCATTTATTCTAGGAGATGAAATAGTCATCAAAGTCTGTAGCTAATTTAACAGTATAACTTTAATTAAAAAATTCCAGTAGCACCTCTTCCTGAGAGCAATGTTTGTGGATATTTGTCTTTTTTTTTCTGTCTGTCCAGAGTCCATGATCATTTTTAATAGAATGCTGATTCCTCTTGGATATCATTAGAGTGAGGGTAATTCCAAGTCCCCACCTTTCATTCCAGAAGCTGACAGGCACAGATTCTTTTGCTCCCAACCCCAGGACATAACTGAGGTGGTAGCAGGGCAGCTCTACCAATCCAAGTTCTCTCCCAGGAATATGAATTAGTAATGAGGGCTGCAACAATGAGAGGAATGTTTAGAGGTCGTTCATCAGAGTGCCAGTGCCCCAGCCAGGTTGAAGGACAATTGTTGGGAGTAATAAAATTTTAGGCTAAAATGCATTCCAGAAAAAAATGTAACATGTTACATGACTGAGTTCAGAGTAATATGCATAGGCCATCAAGATGGGGAGGAGTTTTATGTGCATATATTACATGGTAAAAATGGAAATAAAAAATTAATTTTAAAAATAAGAAAAAAGATGAGGAGGAGAAGGTGGCTTACCATTTATATTCTGGTAACCACACGTATGAGTGGAGCCAAAAACCCAGTCTGACTAAATGGAGCAGAAGGCCCACTTGATACTCGGCTGTGTGTACGCCCCTGGCTGGTTGCCTTGGCTGAGGGTTCCCTCCTCGGGTTAATGAAACCGTGATGTGAAAGAGCAGAGGAAGTAAACAGTAACCAGGGACAGGGAACACATGTGTCCAGCTCTACTTTGACAGACCTCTGGGAAGTCTGGAAGATATTTGTATAAAAAGCAAAGGAGGAGATCACAAGACGGGCAGAGTTTTGTTGTGCATAGAGTTGTATGGACCTGTACTGTCAAGGAATTTTCGGAGAAAACAGACTTGTCATAGATCCTTTGGCTTCAGTTAGAGTCATTATAAAGAATCTAAATGTGTTGTGTGCCCATGTTGCCATACCTGCCCTGTCTGTGGCATCTTTCCGGGAAGGAAACCCCCAGGCAGCAGAGGAGAGACTCAGGAGATTGGCTCACGTGCAGGGTGGTGCCAGCTGCAGAAGCTCCAGGAACACAGCTTGAGCAACCTGTGCTGAGCCAAGGAGGCTTTCACTGTGTGTTAGTTTGTTTTCTGTTGCTTATAACAGAATACCTGAAACGGAGTGATTTATAAGGAAAAGGAATTCATGCCTTTCCAAGGAGGCGGAGAAGTCCAAGGTTGAAGGGTTGCATCTGAGGGCCATCTTCCTAGTGGGGACTCTGCACAGACCCAAAGTGTCACAGGACGTCACATGGCAAGGGGGAGGAGCATGACAGCTCGGGTCTCTCTTCCTGTTCTTATAAAGCTGCCAGTCCCACTCCCATGAAGCCCACGAGTCCATTATCCCGTTAACCCATGAATCTGTGAATGGATTAATCCACGTATGGGGGCTCTGCCTTCATCATCCAATCACCTCTTCAAGGCTCCCCCTCTCAACGCTGCCGCATTGGAGATGGAATTTTAACATGAGTTTTGGAAGGGACAAAAATTCAAAACACACTACCAGAACTGACTCATCATCCAGGGAAGGATTTTTGAAGGATTCTTGTGTATAGGCCACTGCATCCTTCGTTTGATAAAAGGCCAGGTTCAGGAGTGGGAACTTAGGAACAGAAGCCTCAATGGACACAGACCAGGACTAGTTATTCTAAGGGGAGAGATAAAGGCTGAATATTTCCTTCTCACTGAAAATTCCTCTATTTCCCTTCTTAGCAGATCATTTTATTTTATGTAGGTGAATTATTCTATAATTACATTTTAATCATAAGTGGCATCCCTAAAATTCTTGATTATATTTAATTTAAAAATATTACTATATGTCTCAATAAACTCCAAAAATCATTTTGACATTGCTTTTTGAAAAATCTGTTTCTTCTAGCATTTCTTGCCTTTGTCTACCTTTCTGCCATTGTGGTCTGTGGCACTTTTATGAAACAATATGTTGGGTTAATGAAAAATAAGTAAAAGACCCATTTTTTAATGTATCCCCACTTGAAAATATAAAATACCTTATATTTTTTGGTGAAGCGTTCTTCCAGGTCAAAAATAAACTGTGAAACTTGTCCTACCAAGTTAGTTAATACATAGGTCCATGAACTTAATTGGAAAAGGACGTGGTATATTCCAAATATGTTCAGATGCTGTGCATATATCATACAACAAAACATTGCTAGCAAAGACTTAATAGCCTTGTGTCATATATTTTTGTATACAGACATGCAGGAATATTTATATTGTTTCCTATTTCGTTATTTCCTAATGTGAATGATGATACCTGCTGACTCTTGCTTCTTTTTCTGTGTCACTGCCGGAAAGATATCACTGCCTGATATTTCCTGTTACATTATTAAAACTCCCCCTCCCTTGCCATTATTGTTTTTTCCCCCTTCTTTTTTCATGTGAAAGCCCTCTTGATCAAACCACCCAGCCTCTTAGAAAACAAATCTCTTGGCTGGGCATGGTGGCTCATGCCTGTAAATCCCAGCACCACTTTGGGAGGCTGAGGCGGGTGGATCACCTGAAGTCAGGAGTTCGAGACCAGCCTGACCAACACGGTGAAACCCTGACTCTACTAAAAATACAAAATTAGCCAGGCGTGGTGGCACGTCCCTGAAATCCCGGCTACTTGGGAGGCTGAGGCAGGAGAATTGCTTGAACCTGGGAGGCGGAGGTTGCATTGAGCTGAGATTGTGCCATTGCACTCTAGCCTGGGCAACAAGAGTGAAACTAAAAAAAAAAAAAAAAAGGAAAAGAAAAAACAAATCTCCCCTTGCCTCATGCATTATACTCAATTTTTAGCCTTTTTAGCCAAGGACTTTCCTGTCTAATATCTTCAGCCACTTCAAGAAACTCAAATCCGATTCTGTATTGTGTGGATGTAGACAAGCACTCGGTACCCATATTCTCCCTTTCCTTCTCAACCTCCAACCTTACTAGGAGAACCTGTGAAAATGCCACTTTTGCTTATGAGTCCTTCAGTGTTTTCTCTAAGAATTTACAGTCCCCAGAGCTACTTCCCTGATTTTTTTTTAAATGTAGGTGTCATTCATCCTTCTAGAATCAGAAGGACTATGTAGCAATCAGTGTAGCTCCAATAACGGGAAGGCTTTCTATTTCATTTCAGGTACATGTTTCAGGAAGAAAGCAGCCCTGATTGCCATGTTGAGTTAAGATACAACGTAATAATGATGCCCATCAGTAAGAGTAGCCTTATTCACGAGGACATAACTAGTCTTTGCAGGTACCTGCTTTCTGTTATATTCAGACTTCAGACTGAATTCACCCTTTCAGTGGTGAGCTTTAAGTTTCTCATGCAGTAGAATCGAATATGTAGGGCCTGGTGTGGGCACTCCAGAGTCTTTCTAGACTGTACGCTACTATTTCAATTGCTCTTAAACATAGTCCCCAGATCAGCATATCAGTATCATCAAGGTGCAAATTTTTGGGCCCCACCCAAGACCTGCTGAATTAGAAACTCTGGGAGTGGGACCCAGCCATCTATTTTAACAAAGTCTCTTGGCGATTCTGATGTATGCTCAAGTTTGAGAACCATTGTACCATATCATACCGATTGAGGCAGGCTTCATGGTTGTCAATTACCCAGTGAGCTCACTGCTGCTTTGCAGTATGTTATTTTGGCAGAATCTTAGAATATTTAGGTGCCTTTTGTAAGATATGGGGATATCATCCTCACCTATCATTTATACCTATCCCTAACTCCAGACCCCTGGATGTCCTTCAATGAAAAATCAGGAGGATAAGTTTTCTTTTAACTGATTTAACTACCAGTTTAATTCCTTATGATTTTTATTTTTTAATTTGATCTTCTTTTTTCTTTTTTGAGACAAGATCTCACTGTGTCACCCCGGCTAGAATGCAGAGGCGTGATCATGGCTCACTGCAACCTCAGCCACCGGGGCTCAAGTGATCCTCCCACCTCAGCTTCCTGAGTAGCTGGAACTACAGGCATGCACCACTGTGCCCAGCTATTTTTTTTTTAATTTTTGTAGATATGGGGTCTTACCATGTTGCCCAGACTGGTCTTGAACTCCTGGGCTGAAATGATCCACCCGCCTCGGCCTCCGAAAGTGTTAGGATTACAAGTGTGAGCTACCGTGCCTGGCCCTTTTATGATTTTTAAATAGTAGAAAAGTACTCTTTATAATAGGTATATGATCTATAATGAATTAATTTGGTCCACAAATATTTAATGAGCACCTACAATGCATTAGATGCCGTGAACAAAACAAAATTTCCCTCATGGAGCTTACATTCTAATAAGGGAACTAGAAAATAAATAAGATTTTGAAAGTAGCCTATGTAATGTGTCATAGTTATAAATGCTAATGATATTAAATAAAATAGGGGAGGGAGGCTGGGCGTGGCGACTCAAGCCTGTAATCCCAGCACTTTGGGAGGCTGAGGCAGGTGGATCACTTGAGGTCAGGAGTTGAAACCAGCCTGGCCAACATGGTGAAACCCTGTCTCTACTAAAAACACAAAGATTACCTGGCGGTGGTAGCACATGCCTGTAGTTCCAGCTACTCGGGAGGCTGAGGCAGGAGAATTGCTTGAAACCAGGAGGCAGAGCTTGCAGTGAGCTGAGATTGTGCCACTGCACTCCAGCCTAGTAGCCTAGGCAACAGAGAGCGACTCCGTCTCAAAAAAAAAAAAAAAAAAAAAGGAAAGAAAATAGGGAGGGACAAATATGGGCTTTCATGAAAGTGAGGGTTAAGTTTTTCCATATGGTGGCCAGGGAAGTCCTCATCGATAACTTGACTTTTCAGTAAAGACCTGAGGAAGTAAGGGAGCTAGGTAGTCTTTAAAAAGACTCACTCTTGATGCTTTCACATGTTTAACAGATATTTAATAATCTGCAAACACATATTTACAGCAGTGAAAATTAAAATAGCGACACAGAACCAACAAAAGATCAAATAGAAATTAAGATGAAGCATTTTAAATATACCATGATACAATATAAAAATAGGATTTGGTTTACCCAAACAAATTTAAATCCAAAATGTTTCCATCAAGTTTTTGTTAATAGCAAAATGCCAGATTAGTTATTCAAAATAAACAATTTGCAAGGCAATGTGTCTCTTACCTCAGGTCCCCAGACTTCTTCCAGGGGGAGGTGCTTGTTCAGTTCAATCATTGACTTCCATGTCTGTGCTTCATGTAAACAACCACTCTGTCAAAAGATTGCATATATATGTGGGTAGGTAGAAGTTTTCTTTTTCTTTTTTTTTTTGGGACGGAGTCTCGCTCTGTTGCCCAGGTTGGAATGCAGTGACCAGATCTCAGCTCACTGCAAGCTCCGCCTCCTGGGTTCACGCCATTCTCCTGCCTCAGCCTCCCGAGTAGCTGGGACTACAGGC
>NW_012117377.1:6527457-6554250 GCF_000951035.1 Colobus angolensis palliatus | reverse complement strand
TGGTGGTCTGGTTATAGCACTGGAGGCACGCAGAGTTAGACTCTGTCTCAAAAAAAAAAAAAAAAAAGTGGTGACAACGGCCACCCTTGTTTTGTTCCTGATTTCCCAGTGAAAGTTTTCAAATTTTTACCATTAAATATAATGTTTGCTAAAATTTTTTGTATCTATATTTCAGTAGGTGAAGGATGTTTCTATCTATTCATAATTTTCTAAGATTTATTTATTTATTTATTTGTTTAGAGACAGAATCTTGCTCTGTTGCCCAGGCTGGAGTGCAGTGGTACGATCTCAGCTGATAGCAACCTCCACTTCCTGGGTTCAAGTGATTCTCCTGCTTCAGCCTCCTGAGTAGCTAGGACTACAGGTGCGTGCTACCACACTTGGCTAATTTTTGTATTTTTAGTAGAGACAGGGTTTCACCATGTTGGCCAGGCTGGTCTTGGAGTTGACCTCAAGTGATTGCCTGCCTCAGCCTCCTGAAGTGCTGTAATTTTTTTCTGAAAGTGATCAGCTCCAAGATAGGAATTCAGCAACTCAGATCCAGGTATGGATAAAGCAGAAAGATGGGTGTTTCAAGTTGCCGTAACAGCAAGCAGAAATAATACTGGGAAAAATGAGATATAGATAGAGACACAGAGGAATCGATATTGGCAAGATGGTGCTGGAGAATTGAACTATGGCGCTCACGCTGGATAGGAAGGGAAGGGAGGAAACAGAGAGAGAGAGAAGGAGAAAGCAGAGGGTTCAGTACAGCAGATGGCCAGGTTGTGTGAGACAAAGTAGGAGACTGGAGTAGTGTGAATAACAATGAGAGAGCTAAGGGATTGGGGGTTGAGGTCAGAGGGTAAACTGTTTGAACTGAAATGCAATTTTTTTTTTTTTTTTTTGAGACAGGATCTTGCCCTGTCACCCAGGATGGAATGCAGTGGCATGATCACAGCTGACTGCAGCCTTGACCTCCTGGGCTCAAGCGATCCTCCCATCTCAACCTCCTAAGTAGCAGGGACTATATGTGTGTACCACCACACCAGGCTAATTCAAAATTTGTGTGTGTGTGGAGAAGGGGTTCCACTATGTCGCCCAGGCTGGTCTCAAACTCCTAGGCTCAAGCGATTGTCCCTCTTTAACCTCCCAAAGTGCTGGAATTATAGGTGTGAGCCACCACGCCCCCATCCTTAAATGTAGTTTTAATGGGGGCTGCTATAGTAGTTATTTGTCAAGATAGTCTCTACATGCTGCAATAATAAACCCCAACTCTCAGGAGATTTACAGAATACAAATTTAATTCTTTTTTAAAAAAATTATTATTATTTTAGACGGAGTCTCACTCTGTCACCCAGACTGGAGTGCAGTGGCACGATCTCAGCTTACTGCAACCTCTGTCTCCCGGGTTCAAGCGATTCTCCTGTCTCAGCCTCCAGAGTAGCTGGGATTACAGGTGTGTGCCAGCATGCCCAGCTAATTTTTGTATTTTTAGTAGAGATGGGGTTTCACCATGTTGGTCAGGCTGGTCTTGAACTCCTGACCTTGTGATCAGCCTGCCTTGGCCTCCCAAAGTGCTGGGATTATAGGCGTGAGCCACTGTGCCCGGCTAACAAGTTTAACTCTTGATCACATACAGCCCAATGCAGATGTGCTTGGTTAGATGGTTCTGACGGTGCCTCTCCTCAAAGCTGTGAATTAGGAACCAAGGCTTTTCAAAATGTCTAGTGGCCCCTTGCATTCCAGCTCTCCTCTACGTCAGCCTTGCTTGTTGCTATAATACACTGATGTGAGGTATGATGGAAGGCGTGAAGGTTCACGTGATTCCTTCTTAGGCACTTCATCTGGAAGTGACACCTATGACTTCTGCTCATATTCCAGCCGTGAGAACCAGTCATATGGCCCCACCTAGATGCAAATGCATCTGGGAAATGTAGTCCCTGTTTAGAAACTTTCCCAGCCATACCCCCATAGGATGGAGGGCAGAATTCAGAAGTCAATGGTGATTGTTTTCAGGGCAGGAGGAAAAGTGATCCAGTTCTGAGTGTATGGTACCAGTAGGTAGGGATGGCATAGATGTCGACTGAATGGCAGGAGCCTCAAACAAATGGAGTTTTACTTACAGCGAAGAGAGAATGGCCTGGAAGTGATACGATATCTCTTAGTGGCCTTTTGGCTAAGGTCAAGTGCAGGAATGATACTATGGATGAGGGAGAACATCAACCCCAAATCTCACCCTTAAGTATATGGGGTGAGAGAAAGAGTACTCTTGGTTCAATAGAACTGTAGGAAAAGGGTTATCCTCTGAGACACTTTTATTGAAGAAGGATCTACAGCACTTAACCTTGAGGCATAATGGAAAAGTTTGAGAAGGAAGAGAGTGACGGGAGTCTGGACCAAGGGAGAAGATGGATACAATAGTATGGGGATGCGACTGTGCAGAGGAAGCAGACAGGAGAACTTACGTATTAGGTGCTGAACAAGTATAGATGGAATGTGTGGTGGGATGGATGCATTTGGTTACATAATTGAAAAACAATTGCTAGGCACAGTGGCTCACGCCTGCAACCCCAGTACTTTGGGAGGCCGAGGCGGGTGGATCAATTGAGGTCAGGAGTTCGAAACCAGCCTGGGTAACATGGTGAAACCCTATCTCCACTAAAAACACAAAAATTAGCTGGGTGTAGTGGTGTGTGCCTGTAGTCCCAGCTACTCAGGAGGCTGAGGCAGGAGAATCGCTTGAGCCCAGGAGGCAGAGGTTGCAGTGTGCTGAGATTGCACCACTGCACTTCAGCCTGGGCAACAGAGCGAGACTCTGAAAAAAACAAAAACAAAAAAAACAGAAGAAAGAATTCTTGCAATACTCTGGGGAGCGGCAGGTGGAACTCAGTTCTCTTGGCTGCCATCTAGGTGGGTTATACTTCTGGATAATTAAGGTGTCTGGTAGATAAGAACATTACTTTGGAAAGAGCCATCCCTGTTTTGTTTTTTTTTTTCCGAGTGAAATCTATGGGGAATATTAGAAATCAGTGCTGGTAACTTCTAGGGAGGCTCCATCATGACAGGAGGTCCTCAGGGCAGAAAGGCCCACACAGGGAGGGGAAATGTGTTGACTGGGAGTGGTGAGAACATCTGCTGTGGCCTACAAAGTGAAAGGGTAGAATAAGGGAGATTCACCAAGGAAGCCGAGAGCAACCCGTCATGGAGGGTGGAAGGAAATCAGCAGAGTGTAGGGACGTTGAAGTCAAAGTCAGCGGGGTCAAATGATGCCGAGAAGTCGAGTGAGACGAAGCCCAGAGTGTCCGTTTGACTTAGTGCAAAAGTGATAAATGTCCTGAAGCCAAAGGCAGACCCATAAATACTCAAACACCGAACACCGTTTGGAGAGAAAAGAAGACTCAGAGTTGCGTCATCCTGCTATAAATGTTATTTGATTTTTTCTGACCCCTTTATGTCTGTCTTATGTGACGACAACTTTTTTTCATAAATGAATTTGAGTAGCCATAATTTAATCTAGAGGTGATTTTTTTCCTCCCCACTGCTGCCTTATTCTATTTGCCTTAGATTGCTTATTTATAAATTTAAAACAGAAAGACATTGTCTAGTTGCATGCTAAATTCTGGTTAAATCCAAAGATGCCATACCTGTGCCATAGTATTATTAAAGCTATAGTCATCCCGGCCATGTATTTCCCACACTATGAAATTTGCTCCAACGTCTTTAACGTAGCCATTATCATCAAATCTGAAAGAAACGACAAACAGAAAGATACTAGTTTAATATAAAAGAGAGGGGTTAAGAGTTCCAACTTCTGAGTCAGAAGTGCTGAGGTTTAAATCCTGTCTTTATCACTTCATAAAGTGATAAAGTAACTCTGGGGGAGTTAAACTCTTGAAGTCTTGATTTTTTTTTCTGTAAAATAATAACAGTACCTATTGTTTAGGTGTCTTTTGACAGCTGGATGAAATAAACAGATGTTCTTTCATTCACCTCTCAAAAGAAATCCTGATAGTAACAAAGGAGAAATGTTTTACTTTTTGACCATTTGGAACTCTAAGTTCTCTTCACTGGACAGGGTCCGTCGGTTGATCAGGTGAGGGTAGCTTAGGCACTGCTGTCATGGGTGTTGGCAGGGAGAAGGATGGCAGGATGTGATGGATGGAGAAAGGGCAGAGCAGGATGCCCTGGTGTCCTTTAGCTCATCTATTCATTGGCTGCCTATTATCTACTAGACGTACTAGAGCATGAAACCACAGAATTATTGTGATGAGAACGGAGATGCTGCAGATCTCCCCGCAGGAGGAACCAGCTGGACGGTGTGGCTGAGTCTGGAAGGATCAGTGATGTCGGTAAGTTGAGGCGGGACTGAGAAGCAGACGTAGCCTGTACGCTCCCTGGATCTATAGTCACGCCTAGCCCATGCTCAGAGAATGGATGACAACCTCTACCAATAGCAGACACCAGCAAGGGGACCCAAAGATGGACTGGCTACCCCTGCTTTGATGCTGGGGCTGGAGACACAGGCCCCATTGGGCTTATTTACCTCAAACTCAGTGAGTGTTCAAAAGAGCTGTAGTGCTTCATATTAATATTTTTCTCCCTGCTACCATGTGAACACAGAGGCTTGAGCTCAGAGGTAAAAGTTCAGTTCTTGCTAGTCGTGCCTGTGCGCACCAGAACTTGTGACCATAAGAATGGCTGCATGTTTTGCTTCTCCATCAGTTACTCCCATATTTCTGAATGAAATTGTGCCCCCTGCCCGTTGAGTAGAATTTCACTTAGGACCTTAGTGTCAGGCACTTGTTTCGAGGCTGCTGGCTCCGGGACTGTCGCCCCACCTTCTCCATCTGATAGAACTTCTTGCTGCACTCACTTCTCTGTGTCTATCATCCAAAATAACAGGTCCTTGACAGCGTCTCCGGACTCACTGCCCCATCTCTGCTTCACCTCGCAGTTGTATCTGGCTTTCTAGGTCTGCTAAACTTGCTACCACCCAACCCTTGTTATTCAAAGCATTTATAGTCCCATTCTCACAAACTGGGGACAAAAATTTTAAATGTCAAAAAGTGGTACCTGAGAATAGGTACCTTTCCATCCTATTTAGTTTTGAGAAGTCATAAAGAGATGAACTCAGAAGGTTAGTTCTCAAACAGCATGACTAGCTAGGGATTGGAGTATTAGGGAAGAAGGCCACAGAAAATTCGAAAACTCTACCGAGAGCTCTGGAACCCTTTTGCAACAGACGAATACACACGTGTGTAGGCATACGCGTATTTCTGTATAGTTTCAGAGATTTGGGTCAGGCTTTAGCAAAGCTCTAATTCTAGGAGCTTTGGAAAGAACAGAATGTGGCCGGGCGCGGTGGCTCAAGCCTGTAATCCCAGCACTTTGGGAGGCCGAGACGGGCGGATCACGAGGTCAGGAGATCGAGACCATCCTGGCTAACACGGTGAAACCCCGTCTCTACTAAAAATACAAAAACTAGCTGGGCGAGGTGGCGGGCGCCTGTAGTCCCAGCTACTCGGGAGGCTGAGGCAGGAGAATGGCGTGAACCCGGGAGGCGGAGCTTGCAGTGAGCTGAGATCCGGCCACTGCACTCCAGCCTGGGCGACAGAGCGAGACTCCGTCTCAAAAAAAAAAAAAAAAAAAAAGAAAGAACAGAATGTTTGATTGCATTTTCCAAAAGTCATCAGACTATTGAATTATTACTATTTATAGGTAATTTAGAGATGGGGTCTTGCTCTGTTGCAGAGGCTGGAGTGAGTGGCACAATCATAGCTCACTATAACCTCCAACTCTTGGGCTCAAGGGATCCTCCTAACTTTAGGACTACAGGTATGTGCCACCACAGCCAGTACATTTTAAAATTTTTTGTAGAGATGGGGAGTCTCACGATGTTGTCCAGACTCATCTTCAACACCTGGCCTCAAACCAGCCTCCCGCCTCTGCTTCCCAAAACACTGGGATTACAGGTGTGAGCCACCACGCCTGGCCAGATTCTTAAATTATTAAGAACTAGTGCAAGCCATATGTTTTATTTGAAAAAAAAAATCTTAATTGAACTGAACTGGCATCTTTCGCAAGAGCAATACGCTACAGTGCCATCTAGTGGCAATAAGTGTAAATTACACGACCCATAATTTCTGGATTTGTAAAGATCTTTCATAATGATGTTTAATTCATATCATTGAAAATATCTGACAAAATACTTGTCTATGTAATCATGGCTTATTTTCATGAATGTTCTTTAATGTAGGGTATGATACTAATTAAGCCTCAGAAATGCAGAAATGTTACTAGTTGGCAACTCTTCCTTGCGATTTGTAACCTCCCCACGATGGCAGTTCCATTTTGGGAACTGGGAAAGAGGCCTCTCTGTGGACCTGCAAACCTATTAGACGAATCCTTGTGGCTATCCCATTGTATTAACCATGGCTTTAATCTTCTGTATTCTGATGCCATAACTTCTGGGGCCTTACTGTCTCTGGGGGGTCTGCGGAAGGTTAGCCAATTCCCAGAGATAGCAAACAACTCTTCCAGGAGCCCCTGCCTATGAAAGGGGGTTCTTTATTAGTAGCCCTGGGCTACTATCCTCCTACCCTCATCACCCCAGAGGCAGACACCCCACAACCAGGGGACAGTCCCTAGTCCCCAGGGCGCCATTGAAATTATTCAAAGTGGCCGGGCGCGGTGGCTCAAGCCTGTAATCCCAGCACTTTGGGAGGCCGAGACGGGCGGATCATGAGGTCAGGAGATCGAGACCATCCTGGCTAACACGGTGAAACCCCGTCTCTACTAAAACAATCCAAAAACTTGGCGGGGCGAGGTGGCGGCGCCTGTAGTCCCAGCTACTCCGGAGGCTGAGGCAGGAGAATGGCGGGAACCCGGGAGGCGGAGCTTGCAGTGAGCTGAGATCCGGCCACTGCACTCCAGCCTGGGCGACAGAGCGAGACTCCGCCCTCAAAAAAAAAAAAAAAAAAAAAAGAAATTATTCAAAGTAGCCAATTTCAAACGTGCTTACTCTGCCTCTCCTATTCCTTCCCACAGAAACTGCAAGAAGGCTCTGCCCACATTTCCCCCTCACTCCCTCTGCCTCCTGACTGACCCTGGCGTTTCCACGTGTGGCCCCGTGGGGCGTGCCTTGCCCCCAGTTTCCAGGGATCTGTATGTATAATACACTTCCTTCCTGATGGTCATCTCCATGTCTGTATATCTTACCATACCTGACTAAAGCGAATCCTCAGGACCCGTAAAACACCCACAATATCTGTTCCTGAACTCCCTGCAGGGTAACAAAGAAATCCTGCCCCATTGTTTCCTCCAGGGTTGCTTCTGTGGCACTATATTCTAGTTTGGGATTGGAGAGTAATAGACTCATCATCAAATGCTAGTAAACGTGAGGCGAGCCCTGGGACTCTGAATCCAGCTGTGATGACTTCGGTTCCCAGCTGGACCACACTCCCAGGACTGGCTTCCTTCTTAGGAGTGTTGGACAGTGAATCTATCGTCCTTTTATTGGTCAAACTCTGCCAAGCCTTGTACCTGAGCCATTCCCTATAACGATAAGGCATTTATTATAATCCAGAGGCCTAGACTATGGGCTAATTTCCCAGTGGCCACCCCTGCCGCTTGTGCCGCTGATTCTCAAAGCTTAATTGATTCGAGTCTGCCAGAGTCTCAAAGTGAGCAGCTAAATTCACCTCTGATGAATACCTGATCGGATGCCCAGTTATCACTTATGTATACTATAATTCAATGGAACTGGGCGTGGGCCTTACTGATCTGCCCCTCCGTCGTTGGCCTCTAGTATTCAGTTCATTATCTTAGGAGAATTGGAAGCAAAAGGTTTTATCAAGTGATTCATAGTAACAGAGAGACAAATAAGTTATTTCTAGAAACAAATGCTGCCACAAGAATCCCAAATAGTGCCGTTCCAGTAGACTACTCTCCCGCCTCACCCTCTCCCATCCCCTACTTGTCCTCTCATCTACCCCTTGACCTTGTAGAGATTTCCAGCTCCCCAATTCCTCTCCCTCCCACCCTTCCTTCCTTCCTCCCTCCCTCTCCCTCCCTGCTTTCTCGCTGTCTCTCTCTCCTTCTTCCCTTCCTCCCTTCCTTCCCTCCTTCCTTCTTCTTTCCTCCCTCCCTCTCTCCCTCTCTGCTTTCCCTCCCTCCCTCCCTCCCTTCCTTCCACAGAATTTCACTCTGTTGCCCAGGCTAGAGTGCAGTGGTACAATCTTGGCGCACTGCAACCTCTGGGTTCAAGCGATTCTCCTGCTTCAGGCTCCCGAGTAGCTGGGATTACAGGCGCCCACCACCAGCCCGACTAATTTCTGTGTTTTTAGTAGAGACGGGGTTTCACCATGATGGCCAGGTTGGTTTCGAACTCCTGACCTCAAGTGATTCGCCTGCCTTGGCCTCCGGAAGTGCTCGGATTACAGGCGGAGCGCCCGGCCCTCCCTGCTTTCTCACACAGCATTTCTCTCCTACATTCTCTTCGTTCCCTACTCAGCCCATTCTCATGGCTAATCATCTGACCCCCAGTTATACTTATGCTAATTTTGCTGGTGAGAAATCTGTCAGTCCAGGCGACATTCCACTGTAGGTAATCTGTCTTATTTGTATGGACAGCATATGTGATTTTCCCTTTTTCTTTGCTGTTTTATGGCTTCATTCTGAGGTATCTGAGACTTCATGCTAATCCTCAACCATATGATTTGGGCCTTAAATTCTGAAAAGTTTTCATATTTTCTTTCTTTTCGTTGAATGTTGCTTCTCTTTTCAACGCATTTTCTGTAATTTCCCCTTCTGGAAAAAACTATTAAGCACATATTGAAATTTGTCATTCTGCTGAAATTGTTTCTTAGCCTCTTTCTTATTTATCTGTTTACCTATTTGTGTTGCATCCTGGTTAATTTCCACATCTCTCTTTTTTCAGTAATTCTCTCTTCACGTGTATCTAATCTGGTTTGTAATTGTGTCTAAAATTTTGAATTTAATGACTACATTTTCACATCTAGAATTTCAAATTTTTAAAAATATGCCTTTCTTTTCATAGTCATATTATTTCATTATGATTTCTACTTTATTTTTCCTCTTTATTCATTTTGAACACATTTTCTATATTGTTCAGATTGTTCTGTTATTTTTAAGCATTTGTTTTGTGTGCTCATTTTTCAACTTATTTTATCTGCTGACTCGCCCTCCTGAGGGTCCATTTCCTTAAATGTTTGTAAATTTAGATGATTAATTTTTTGATGATGGTGACTTTTCCAGTAAGAATATTATGTCTCTGGATTTGCTTTTCCAATTACCTTTGTTTCAAGGGGTTTGCTTAGGGGTTTCAAGTCTACTTGATAATTTTTAGCTTCATTTTCTTGTGGCACTTTCTATGACTAAACTCTATTCCTATTAGGTATAAGTTCAGATCCACATCCATAGGAGGCCTGAGGCGAACATTTTGGTGGACATCTCCTATTCTTATAGGAAGTATGTTTTTGCCTACAAATTCATGTAGGTTACAACCTTCCTTGTGGCTGACCTGGGCATTAAGCAGAGTTTTCTAGTCTGTCTCTCTCTCTCTTTCGCGCTCTCTCTTTTTGGACTAGGTAGCTCTTAATATATCCTGAATTTATGAAATAGCCTCTTGGCCTCACAGGGGCTTGACAACCCAGCTTCCAATTTCTAGTTCCATTATCCTGGGCCAATACCCCTGGATCGCACAGGCAGGCTGAACTCTTCACTTCTGCAGAGTGCACCTTCTTTCTTTCAAGTTTAGTTATGTACAAAATGTTTTTGTTATGTTTTATCCAGGATGATGTGTCTATCACGGGTAGGGAGTGATTCAACTTAGCTCAGTCTGCTATGTTACTATAATCAGAATGACTCACTTTTAACCTTCCTTTCTTTATCCTCAAACTGTAAACATGCTCATCTATCTTCCTCTTTAAAAAAAATCCAGGTTATATTTTGTCTTTTTCTCTATAGGTAAATTCCTGTCTCTTTTTTCTATTTTCCAGCCAAAAGCTGAAAAAGTGTAGACTACATTTTGCCTCTACTTGTAAACTTCTAGTTTATTTTGCAAATCCCCTGCAGTCTGGCTTCTGTTCTCACCATTTCGTAGAAACTACTCTCCCTTGAGGAACAGCCACTCGTTGCATCTGAGTGAGTGAGGTGAAGTTTAATCAGAGAAAGGTAACAGAGGCAGAAAATCAAATAGAACCTTGGAAGTCATTGTAAGGGCTTGGCTTTTACTCCATGAGCTTTGGAGCAATGTCCTTTGACTTTGTTTTCAAGGTTTACTCTTGCTGCTATATGGAGGCAAGAGTGGAAACAGAGAGAGCAACAAAAAGGCTATTGTAATAATCCAGGTCAGTGATGATGGCTTGGGTCAGTGTAACAGCAGGCATTGACAAACAGATAGACCCAACAGGCTTTACTAATGGATTTGGTGTAGGGTATATGAGAGAGGGAGGAGTCAGGGAGATTCCAGTTTTGGCCAGATCAACAAGAAGGATGGAGTTGCTGCCACTTAAAATGGGGAAGGCTACTGGTGGAGCAGGTTTTGAGGGGAAGATTAGGAGTTCAGTTTTGGACAGGTTATGTTTGATATATCTATTGACATCTAAGTGGAAAAGTGATATGTGTATTTAACATCTCAGTGGATGTGTGAGTCTGGGGTTCAGGAACTGTATCTGATTATATTTTATAAACCACCCTGCAGTTAGATTTGAGCCACGACAATAGGTTCTGGATAACGGGATGTGGGTGGGAACCACACCTAGTTCTGAGCCTTTAAAACATCCCATACAATCCTCCAGTCTTTTTCCTAGACATGGCAGCAAGCTAGGAGACACCGTGTCCAGATGATGTAGTTCTACATATCAGATGATGACATGGAGAGTTAGGCACTGGGATTTTAGGGTTTATTTGTTACGGCAGCATAGCCTAAGCATACTTGACAGGTACAAGGGGAGATGGTCAGGCTGTAGGTGCAGTGTTGGGATATATCAATATATTGAGACATCCAGGCCCATGTGACTGGATGAGGACATTCAAAGAGAAAGTTGAGATGGGGAAAAGAAAAGAAATCCCTGTGCCTTGGGGCATTCCAACACTAAGAGGTCAGGGAGAGAGAGAGCCAGGTGTCAAGCTTCTGACCGGGAACGTTTGTAGTGCAAGCGGCAAAAGAGAGAATTAAATATGGGTGATGTTGAAAAAAGCAAAAATATTTTTGTTTAGAAGTGTGTCCAGTGTCACACCGTGGAAAAGGGAGGCAAGCACAAGACTGGGCCCAATCTCCATGGTCTCTGTGGGTGGAAGACAGGCGAGTGGCTGGATTCTCGTACACAGACACTAAGAAGAACAAAGGCATCATCTACGGAGAGGAGACATGGAAGGAGCAATTGGAGAATCCCAAGAAGTACATCCCTGGAACAAAAATGATCTCCACTGGTGTTAAAAAGAAGGCAGAAAGAATTGGTCACTGCCTTACTTACTTACAAACCAGAATTGTCTCATTATTTTATGTGTACTGTAGTGTAACTGATCTCATACACCAGAATTCAGGTCATGTATAACTGGCAGAATATTTTTGTTGGACAGCCCTGATAAGTAAGACTGGCTTCTGGTTAAATGAATATGATCAGTTTTTTTGAATTTGGACAGTAATTCACACTCAGTAAATGCTCTCCCTGTTTCCCCTTCTAAAGATATGATTGGACTTGATGAGTAATGCTCAACTTTTCACAAAGGCGAGAATGCCATCCCCAAACCTATTGGAGACTGGTTTTTAATTTAGATGTGTATAACTAGTTATTTGAATATATTTTAATACTGGAAAAATCCTTGCCCTGTCTCAGAACCAAGCAAGACTCACCGTTTTTTTTTTTTTTGTTTGTTTGTTTGTTTGTTTTAATTTGTGTTCATTTGCCTGTGAAAGGCAAGGGCTGAAGATAAGGTCACAATGTTTATGTTTTTGATCTTAACTCTGCCAGTCTAATTAGAATTTCCTGTATCTAAAATGCTGCCTTTTACCTATTGAAGGGCATTTTAATGGTTTATGTGTCATATCAAATAAAAACACTTCTCACACTTACAGATGACACTTGTCATCTTTTAAAAGTCAGTGTGACAAGAAATAGTAGCAAGTTAAACTTTACTTTCAGACTCTTTACTAAGTCAGACTTTTAACTTAGGATTGTCATTAAACAGCCATTCAAAAACGTAAAACTGTAGAATTCCTGTGTATGTGTGATTGGCAATGGCGCTTTGCCAACTTATTAGAAGGATTAAAGTAGAGGAGTTATATACAAAATTATAAATTATAGGTGATCATAAGACTTAAGAAAATTAAAAACAAAATCTCAGATCATGAAAAAAAAAAAAGAAATCAGGGAGGAACTAAGTAATTAAGGGGGTGCTACCAGCAAGGAAGCAGGAAAACAGGAGAATGAGCTATCCTGGAAGCCAGATGAAGAAAATATTTCAAGTAGGAGTAAATGATTAACCATGTCAATTCTTGTCAATGAGATCAAGGAAGGTGGGACCTGAGCATTGACCATCGGTTTAGCTGAATGGAGGTCACGGATCATGTTGGCTGGCGGTGCCAATAGAGTGGTGAGCACAAAGGCCAGACTGAGGGCGATTTGGGAGAGAATGGGAGAAGAGTTGATGACAGTGACCATAGAAGCTGAAGGGCTAGGAGGGTCAAGACAGGGTTTGTTGGTGTTTTTTTGTGATCGTGTTTGTTGATTTTGTTTTGCTTTGTTATTTGGTGGGAGAAAGACCTGTGTATTTCTAGGATGAGTCAGTAGAGAGGGCAAAGTTGATGATGGAGGAGCAGAAGGAGAATTTCAGGAGCAATGTTCTTGATTAGGAAAACCGGCGGGGATCTAGCTTACAAATGGAGGGACAGGCCTGAGACAGATACACAGACAGTTCATCCATAGTGACAGGAAGGCAGACACAGTTCCTGGTACAGTTGCTTGAGGATGGACAGATATGGTGGTGGAAGTTTGTGGAGGATCCCTTCTAACTGGTGTCACCTGTGAATCATTCATGTTCCTCATTCTTTTTCCCTTACCACTCACATCTATCAATTATCAAGCCCTGCCTATTATAGTCACTCATTTTATTTCTTTCTTTTTTTAAAAATTTTACTTTAGGTTCTGGGGTACATGTGCAGAACGTGCAGGTTTGTGACATAGGTATCCATGTGCCGTGGTGCTTTGCTGCACCCATCAACCCATCACCTAGGTTTCAAGCCCTGCATGCATTAGGTATTTGTCCTGATGCTGTCCCTACCTTTGCCCCCACCCCCCGACAGGCCCCAGTGTGTCTAATCACTAATTTTCTTATATACAGGATCCTTCTTCTTTGTCCTTGTTGCTATTTCAGTCATCTGTTTTTCTCCTCCTAGTGATGCAGGTGAACCCCAAACTTGGGGCTCAGCTTGGGAGGTTTTTGGCTTCACTCAGGAAAGAATTCAAGATTGAGCTGATGGTGAAAGAAAGTAAGTTTATTAGAGCGAAGTGTACAGCAGAATGGCTGCTCTGTAGACGAAGCAGGGCTATCCCATAGGCAGAGTAGCACTCATGGATAGCTGGCTAGCTACATTTATACCTATTCCTACATATATGCTAAATAAGGGGAGGGCTATTCAAGAATTTTCTAGAAGGGGGCAAGGCCTTTCTGGAACCATATAAGAAAACTTCTGAGTTATTGCCATGGCATTTGTGCTGTCGTGGTGCTGGTGGGAATGTCTTATGCAAATGCATTATAACTCGAAGTGCTAGTGGGTTTTGGCCAGTTTCTTGGCTACATCCTGTTTTGATTGGCAGGGTAGTGAAAACAGGTCCTGCTGATCTCCTACCTCACCAGGACTACCAATACAGTTGACCAGCTGGTCTCCCTACTTAGATTTGTTTCTCTGAAATTCATCTACACCTCTCCCAGAAAGAACTAGCTAAAGCAAATATTTGATCATGCCATTCCACCGTAAGACTTGATAGAAGGCCTTCCATGGTCTGGAATCCACCTACCTTTGGATTAGCAAAAATCCCGGCCTCTTCTCCTGAGACTTCATGACGAATTTTTGCCTCAACAATATCACACCATTTGAACTATATATTTTCTTCCTCCAACTATCTGTTTTACTTGAAAGACTGACCCAGCAGAATTCAACATTACTCTCCTCACTTCTCTCCTTCCCTCTTCTGCCTCTAGGAAAATATTCATTATCCTTAAGACTCAGTGACTCAGCTCAAATGCAAGTCTTCTGGAACATTTCCCAGAGCCCCGCTCTCTTTACAGCTGGGTTGGAATCTTTTGCGTTTCAATCCTAACCACCCACACTGTTCCATTCTATCATTACACTCAGCGTATCTGTGCATATGTTTCTCTGCTCTATCAGACTCTTCTGCTTTTCAGGGTGGAAATCCTGTCACTTATCTTTCCATTTCCAGGGCCTAGCACAGTTCTTGGTGCAAAGTAGGTGTTTAGCAATGATGAACGGAAGTGTGCACTTCTCTGAGAGAGAAGATTAAGATTTTTTAACCTTGGGGGGGTTAAGTATTACATAAACAAACAAACACAAAAACACAAACACACTAGGCCTCTGGTAGGGAAAGCAGTGCTTTGGGTGCCCAGGAAAGGCAGTGGCATGATTAGGTGTCTAGAAGAAGATCAAAACTAAGAAAGCAAGCAGATTAGCCGGGGGGCATGGAGAGCATGGAGAGCTCTGACAGATGGACTGCTGGAGTATGATTTAAGAAGCAGAGGGCACATGGTAGCATCTTAGAAGTGCCACGGGCAAGGGGTAGGGGCCAGATCATGCTGGCAGAGGCCTGCAGGATCCCAGTGGGAAAAGTTCTGGTAGCAAAACTAAGTTGGAGCGTCTTATTCATTACTTCTGTACCTACCCACCCTGAGAGATCTCAGAAGCTGTCTGCAGCCTAAGAGGTCCCCAAAAGCTGAAAGCCTTGACTAAGAAAATTTTGTTGGTGTTGTAGACATGGGAATTTTACTGCCAGCAATCTATCCTAACAGCATATCTGGACTAGTGACCAAACATGTACATGAACGGATATTCACTATTATTTATTTACAATAGCAAAAAATTTAGAAATGTGAGTCGTTTACCTCATATTTTTCTATATTTTAAATTTTGTAACAAGCTGTATAACTTCCATAATAATAAACCAAAAATATAAGAATAAAGTCAGAGAGGAAAGCAAACAAATATGAAATCAGTTGGAAAAGTCTTCCTAATAGCATTTCATTCATATTTTTATTATGAAATATTATTTGTTTTTGTTTTTTGAGCCAAGGTCTCACTCTGTTGCCCAGGCTGGAGTGCACTGGTGTGGTCTTGGCTGATTGCATCCTCTGTCTGCTGGGCTCAAGTGGTCTTCCCCTCTCAGCTTCCTGAGTAGCTGGGACCACAGGCACACACCACCACGCCTGGATAATTATTTTAATTTTTGTGAGGACAGGGTCTTGCTATGCTGCCTATGCTGATCTCAATCTCTTGGGCTCAGGCCATCCTCCTGCTTCAGCCTCCTAAATCACTGGGATTACAGGTGTGAGCCACCATGCCTGGCTGAAATATCGTTTATAAGAATTGAGTTACGGATGGTCGGTGCAGTGGCTCATACCTGCAATCCCAGCACTTTGGGAGGCCGAGGCGGGTGGATCACGAGGTCAGGAGATCGAGACCATCCTGGCTAACACGGTGAAACCCCGTCTCTACTAAAAAATACAAAAAATTAGCTGGGTGTGGTGGCGGGCGCCTGTAGTCCCAGCTACTCGGGAGGCTGAGGTGGAAGAATGGCGTGAACCTGGGAGGCGGAGCTTGCAGTGAGCCAAGATCACACCACTGCACTCCAGCCTGGGCGACAGAGCGAGACTCTGTCTAAAAAAAAAAAAAAAATCAAGTTAGGGATAATATTTTTGAAATGACCTCAATGTACTTGTTGGCAATCTAGTTTCTTTCCTTATAAGCTTTCACTTATCATTGGCTTGTGGAAAGAGAAGTTATATCGCCTGGGGAAGGTAGTTCCTACCAAACAGGCAGGGGTGCTGGTAGGAGCCTGGGGAGAGATTCAGAGCGGGTAAAGCAAGGGCTTCCCTGGGTCGGCAGGCTCTCAGCTCTCTTACCCATTGAAATTTCAGCTGCCAAACGGTAACGTCCCTCAACGTGCAGGGACCATCACAGCCCAGCTTTGTATAACTTGTACTGAAAACTAAGTCTCACATATATTGAGGAGAGTCAAAAATACGGGTTGTTAGATGCATGATCGATTCGTCTTGTTTTCATACTCTTAGTTTGAAACTGTCAATATAAGTTAAAAATGTTGATGAGAATATACTTACAATTGAACCACAGGTTGAAACTTTTCTGTGAGGTCAAGCCTCAGAGGGCAGCCATATTTTTTCCTAATATATCTTACTTTCTAGAAAAGGAAAAATACTTTGAGTGATTTTATATATTTGGTCCATTGACAAAATTTTATAGTTTTCTTACCAAGTTTTTAGATGGCTGATGCCTCAGATATGACCTGTAAAAAAGACATTCCTCATTATTTATTTCTCATTCCTCTTTTCAGACTTAAAAACTAAACCCGTGAGTTTGTTTAGGTAAGGAGGTATCACAAAGGTCAAACAGATAAATATAATTATGAAACACTGAGCACTCACTATGTTTCAGGCACTTTCTACACATATTTACAAACATATTAACACGCTCTTACAACAGCTAAGGTGTGCATTACTGTCCTCTTTGTAGATCTGGTACTATTCTCAGAAACTGTATGAAATTCATTCCAGGCTACAGACCTTGCTTTACTACTGAGCAGGATGTGTGACGATAAAGCCCATGTTCGCTGGGCTGTTCCAGTGCAGTTCTCTCCAGAATATTAACAGATGAAAGAATAGGATACTTCAGAATCAGTAACAATAGATGCGTATTTTAAAACTTCAGATATTTCCTAATTTAGATTTCTCACTAGAGTGGAATGCTTCATGTTCATGAACTCAAGGACTTATTCCTTCAAAATCACCTCCCCCACATTCCCTGTCTTCTCAGTCCTCATACTTGAATCACTGTTACCAGCCACATGTTCTATATATGTTACTACGTGGCAGGAAACAGACTCAGGAAACTCCCATCACAGTGACACAGTCTATTTCATATTCTTGCCTTTCAGGCGCAGCTGCCACCTAGACACTAAAAGGTGGTGTCCTCATCAACTATTCAACATTTTCTTCTCATCCTTGTATTTTACCAATGGCTTTCACTAAGCATTGCAACCTGGAGCATCTCGGCTGGGCCACTCTCCACCCTACCTTAATGAATGAAATCACTTAATGTGCCTACTGGCTAAACATTCATTTATTTTAATTAATGAATCATTATTTTAAATAATAAATTTCTAATTAGAATTAGAAAATTTCACAGCTTTTCAAAGATGCTTGTAAATATTTCAGAGGCTGTGGACTTCTATATTTTGACAGTCTAATAAATATTTAACATTTTAAAAATGAAGATCTTTATCTGACAAAGGTAAAAGTCAAATTTTGTTTAGTTATATGTTTAATACAGCACATTATTAAAAATAAATATGCATACAATTAAATATAAAATCTAGAAAAAAGTTCAGTTAGTAGAATATTTGATGTCAGGACTTTCCGGGTAAATATATTACTTCTAACGAGCTGAACTACAGTCATGTAGAATTTGAGCCACCATGCCCAGCTAGTTTTTTTGCATTTTTAGTAGAAATGGGGTTTCACCATGTTGGCCAGGCTGGTCTTGAACTCTTGACCTCAGGTGATCCATCTGCCTCGGCCTCCCAAAGTGCTGAGATTACAGGCGTGAGCCACTGCACCTGGCTTCAGTCATGTAGAATTTGAGGATAAGTATGTAGGCAAAAAAAATTCTTGTATGTCTTCCTTAAATTACAGGGAGCAATATGAGATTTGAGACTACATATATGTAAATGAGGTTTGCTTTGTTTATCCAATTAAATTGAAGGGGGAGACTGACTCTCTTGTATGTTTCAGGAAAGTTAATTATACCATCTACACATTTTGCTTAATGATAAAACTGACTGCACAGTGTCAAGCCAAACACATGGATGCTAATAATAATCCACTGAATAAGTACTGATTGTAAAGTATTGGTACTATGTTAATATAAAACTCAGTGCTTATGTTAAAAAAATTTCTTACTTTTCAATCACGTATGAAAAATCATGGCGATGACATTCTTTTTTACTAAATCTACAAAAAACAAAACATAATGAAGTTGTAATATCATTTCTTAAATATCTGCACACATTTAATCATTTAACTTATTGATTCTCAGACTGGAGAGTGTCACAGAATCATCATTTACTGAATTAGAATCTCTGGTTAGTGTGTGGCCTTAGCATTTCTGTTTTTAAAACATCAGTTTCATAAATGTTTCAGGAGATACCAGAATTTGAAATCTACTGATTTATCTCTTATATTTGATACATGCTTATTAAAAATTTATAATGAATGCAGGGCTTTGGGAGAGGTTGCTCAAAAGATGGACAATTTCAATTAGATAAGAGGATAAGTTCCAAGAGATCTATTGTACAACATGGTGACTTTAGTTCATGATATATTGTATTCTTGAAAAATGCAAAGACAGTAGATGTGAAGTGTTTCCTCACCACCAAAATGATAACTATGTGAGGTAATACATATGTTAACTAGCTAGATTCAGTCACTCCACAATGTATTTTAAAACATCATGTGGTACCTGCTAAATACATACAATTTTATCTGTCAATTCAGAACAAAAACCCAAAACTCCTCAACACAGAAAGAAACAAGAGTTGGCAAGGAAGCAGAGAAATTGGGACCCATATATATTGCTGGTGATAATGTAAAACAGTGCAGCTGCTACGGAAAACAGCTTGGAGGTTCCTTAACAAGTTAAACATAGGATTACCATACAACCTAGCAATTCCACTCCCAGGTACATACCCACAATAATTCAAAACGGGTGTTCAAACAAACACTTGTACACAAATATTCATAGCTGCACTATTCACAAAAGCCAGAAGGTAGAAACATCCCAAATATCCATGAACTGCCGGATGGATACACTAAATGTGGTATATCCATTCAATGGAATATTACTCAGCCATAAAAGGGAAGGAAGGACTAATACATGCCTGTTGAACCTCAAAAACACTAAGTGAATGTAGCTGGACACAAAAGGTCATATATTGTAGGATTCCATTTATATGAAATATTCAGAGCAGCAAATCCCTAGAGATTCTTCTGGTTTTGAGACAGCAGATTGTGGTTGCCAGGGGCTGGGGGAAACAGTGAATGGTAAATGACTGCTAACTGGGTAAAGAGTTTCCTTTTGGGGTGACAAAAATATTGTAGAACTAGATAGTGGTGCTAGCCGTACAACATTGTGAAGGTACTTAATTCCACTGAATTGTATACTTTAGAATGGTAAATTTATATTATGTGAATTTCATCACACTTTTTAAAAAACTGCCATGGTAAAACGCACACATACACACACAAACAAAAATAAAAACTCATAGAAAATCTATCAAAATGAAAACAAATTTCTTTGGACTGTTTTATTAGACGTAAACTTTTTTTAAACACAAGATTTCTAGTTGCTACTATTGTGCAGGTAAGGAGTTATTTTACGGATTAACATAATTTCTAGTTAGGGTTCGTAAGACAGAAGGTTATAATGGTCGTTGTAATTCTAGGAGTTTTTAGTTGGGTAAATTATTCATCTGACCATTTTAGCTGGCTGCTTCCAGTAGAACTTAGAAAGAACCCTCGTCACCACCATTTTTAGATAGATATTGGAAGTCTAGACCATCCTTCACCCTGAACCCAAATTGGACTCCAAGAGTTGACAACTCTCCTTCAGTGACAAGTCTCCTGGCTCTCCAGAAGTATTTTGGACCCCATGCTATTCCAGGTCTCCCGTGGTGACTGTAAAAACCATAGGCCTACTGCAACCTGAGCCCAAGATATTAGAGCTTTTAGGGTTCCAGGGAAGTGGGTCATTGACTAAGAGGCCCAGAGTCAGGTCCTAAAATCCGTGTTTTCAAAACATGTTCTCCAAGTGATTTTGATGAGTAACTGAGCTTGATAATTATTATTTGGACCCTTCTAGAAACAGACTGCTTCAAGCTGCTTTCCATCTCACTTTAGAAGGAAATCGGGCCTGAGAAGGAATTCTGAATGCAGTGGTACTGGGAACTGGTAACATGTTTACACCAGTTATTCTCAAACATTAGTGCCCCTTGTAATCTCCTGGAAATTTTGTTAAAATGCAGATTTTGATTCAGCAGGTGTGGGATGAGACCTGAGAATCTGCATTTCTAACAAGTTCTCAGGTGATGCCAGTGTTGGTCCATAGGCCATGCTCTAAGGAGCAAAGATGTAAATCATCCCTGAAACAGGATGATACTGGCTGTATAAATCAGCTAGCCTTTTTGCATTTCCTGGGAAAGGAATTATGGGTGCAAAGATGTTAGCAAATGCAAATTTAGGAAATGATGAATGAGATGCAAATACTTATCAATCCAGCAATTGATTATTACAACTCAGTAATAATTAAAAGATTATGAGAATGACAGAGGAGCAGACACTTGCTTTGGATGTGAGCAAGTCATTTCATCAATACTCAGATAAAGTCAATGTTCCCCTACTCTCACTCCTAACTGAAGGAAAGGAATCTCCATAAATTTCTGTCTCCGTTATACATGTAGCCTCAGCTAAACAGATTTGTGTATGCTGCCTTTGATTTTCTCCCATGTAGAAGAAAGAGCGCTATGGTGAATGGAAGGCACGGTGTCCAATGTGCTTCATCGTGAACCATATCAGCACTGACACAGTTCACACGTTGGGATTCTCTGGGGCATCACTGAGGTTCTGCTAGGCTTGTTCTAAGAAATTTCCCATAGAAAATGGTGCAGAAACTGAGGCTTCTCTGATATGGGTGTAAGCAGTTCTCTGATGGAAATGAAATTATAACTGGTTTGAGAAGGATGGAAAACAGGTGTTTCTCCCTCCTGTGTTTCTGGGAATGAGCCGTAGACTGAAGAATTGAGACAGGCAACCGTGAAGGATAGAAACTGGCTTACTAAAAGGGAAGGTGGAGAAAAAATGCTGGTAATAGAGAAAGAGGCTAATTCTTTTTATTTTTAGTATGATTCAAATGTAGTATTTGGCAAAAGTTTAAACCAATTGAATCTAGGCATGAACGTCAATTCAGTTTTGGATCTCACTGTGAATGTGTCAGTCATTAGGCTATTATTACTACGAATTATTAAGTTTATCATTTGTTTTAAAACTTAAAGAGTAACAGGTCAAATGGAAAAATACTTACCCTTTAACTGCAATGAATTTTTTATCATCACAGCCAACAGCTATCTGGAACACCTAAAATGAAGTAACTTAGGTAGTGAGTTCAGCAGTTCTGATTCATATGATCTAAAATATTATGACAGCTAAAACCAATTACATTTTATATTTAAAATAACAACTTTAAAATCTAGGGTTCTCTTATACTACTGCTCTGCACTGTTTTCTTCCTCTTTCCTTGATCACTTTTTTCCTCTGCTTCCTTTTGTCTTTACTGCTCATGAGGCCCAAAGGTTGGGTCTCTCCTTTCTTACGTTTGTATCTCAGGGAACTGATCCAAATTCATCTTTTTTTTTGAGATGGAGTCTTGTTCTGTCACCCAGGCTGCAGTGCAGTGGTGCGATCTTGGCTCACTGCAACCTCTGCCTCCCGAGTTCAAGCAATTTTCCTGCCTCAGCCTCCCAAGTAGCTGGGATTATAGGCGTGCACCACCACACCCAGCTAATTTTGTGTTTTTATTAGAGACAGGGTTTCACCATGTTGGTCAGGTTGGTCTCAAATTCCTGACCTCAGGTAATCCACCCGTTTCTGCCTCCCAAAGTGTGGGATTACAGGTGGGAGCCACCATGCCTGGCCCAAACTCATCTTTTACCTGCTTCTCTACAACCATGACTATCAACTCCCTACTTCCAGTATGTACCTCTGACTCAGCTGGCAGGTTTCTATAATCTGTCCAGCTACTAATCTGACTTTCTGTTTTCACTTTTGTAGACCAGTAATTTCTCAGGGTACTAAGCATCACGTGAAACAGCATCTCATAATCGTTATTCCTCCTGTAAGCAGCAATAACTGTATTCAAAGGAGCACTGGCCACAGGCTAATTAACGAGTAAACCACTGTCCTCATTTTATGGATATTTAATCAAAACATTACTCATAATTGCTTTTTTAAAGAAATGCACATACGTGCTTTGTTTGGAAACAAATGGCCTGTGGATCCTATAGCTTTGTTAACAGAGCCCACGCTTCTCTGTAAGTCAACTTTGGGATACAGTGGAGAAAGGCAAGTGCAAAATCAAGCAATGGCATCATATAGACAGGCTGTGCCATGATGCCTTGTTTCATGGGCTAGAAATGCCCAAGAAGGGCATTTGATATGGAAAGGCTCACTCTCAACCAAATAAAATCCCACTAGAATCTGATGCAATAAATACATTGCATCTATTCCCAAATGTACCTCTACTGTTAGTAGCAATTTTTACCTTCTCTTTTTAACAGATTCAATACTTTTGCAGTAAGAACAGGGTAGAATGAATATTACACACAAAAATTAAAATAGAATTTCATGGAACTTTGCTAAGAAGATAGGTTATATCTGGTAGCTGGAATGCATTATATCTAAAGATGAGACTATTAGCTTCATTAAAGCTCAGTTATTAGGAAAATGAACTGCTGCAAAATATCTTACCCTGCTTGTAATGCTTAGATACATGTTGCTTAAAAATAATATATGGGTTCCATGGAACTAAAATACAATTAATTACTATACAGACATTAAAGGGAGGCTTACAGAGATAGTGAGAGTTAAAGTGAATGAATGCTTCATTTATAAGACCTGTCAATTTTCCAGGCAGAGAGTCATGGCTTCTTGTAACCAGGGTCCTGGTTCTTCTTCCACTGGGATACCTACTTCCATTTCCACCCCGCTCCAGGACCCCTGCCCTTCCAGCAGGCTGTCTCAGTAGGGTCTACACACTTGTGCTCTGCCTTACACATGTCCTCGGATATTGCACATTTCCACAAAGCAAATCTGGAAAAATTCTAATACTCCCTACCCTATAAGAAGGACTTGGTGGTCAGGAGGGTGGGGATAGAAGAACGATGTCCAGCCAAGTTTGTTGTCCTTAAAGAGTTGACCCTGCTCAACGAAGACCTTTCAGTCTTCATTTCAAAGGCATGCTCCACAGTGGGAGTTCACGGATTTTATTTCCTGGACCACTTGATTTCATGCACAGGGCCTGATTTGTTCTCCCAACCACTCTCCCCGCAGTCCTCACCACCCACCATCATGAAATCTTTGCTTTCCTGATCAGAATCATTGGCCTGCCCTTTATCTTTACTAAATTACCTATATAAGGGTTGACAAAGGTTCTCAAATCTATCATAGTCAGGACCCACTGTCGCTTCATGATCTCATTTGCAATATTTCTTCTCTTCCTTGTCCTAGCTGAAAAAAATCACCCCAAGCCTCAGGATCAACAACCATGGCTAGGATTAAAAATGTGAGTTAACCTGTAGGTGGCTATTGAAAAGGAGTTGCAGGTATAGTGTGGGGAGCATGAATGACCCTGTTTTCTAGAGTACCCACCGCTGCAGGGCTGACATATTCCCCAGAACTGGACACCTAATTAGAGAGATTCTGACATATAGCCTAAATGACAACATTTCTCCTCAGTGCAGAGACGGAGCCGGACAGCTCCTGCCTTAACCAAGAGTCAGACACAGTGTATTTCTTCTAACCAGACAGATTAACTGACCTGAGACAGGCCCTCAACACAAATGCTGTTAGATAATGCACTGGACAATGTTGCAGTCATCCCTCCCTGGGAAAATTCATCTCAGAAGGATTTACTAAGGCCCTCTGGGGGCTGGCCTACATTGCTGCATTTCCAGTTCTTGGTGCATGGTTAAAAAATGAGATGCAGCCTTGTTGGAGTTCCCAGTTCTATTTGCTGCTCTGCTGCAGGCTCTGAACACTAAATGACAAAGACAACAGGCTCCTATTCACATAGCGCAGTCCATGTCCATTGGGTCTAGCAGGTTTAGCAAGGGCCTAACTTCACCCAGTGGGATAAGTCTGTAGCCACGGTTCTGTGTATACACAGAGCTGGGCCCTGTGTCTCTACAATATTTATCTGGGAGGCTGATGGCTTGCTAAGCCATGAGTATGGGAGCACAAGGAAGGGACCTTATGGCTGAAGGCATACTGCGCAGTTGTGTACACGTTTTGATTTCCTTGACTGATTAGAGGACCTGCCTCTACAAGGCCACATTTTTCTGTTGCCTGAAAGGGCTACTGCATCTTTCTTCATTCTATTTCAGTGGGTAGGTCAGGACAAACCACCTGCATTGGACACAGAGGATGGCTAAATTTGTCCTGTCCTTGTCTGCAGGATACCAAAGAGGAAACAGAAGGAAGAAACCAGTATATTAGATAATGACTATGTAATGGCATTGTTTTAGGTACTTTACATGAATAATCTCATTTAATACTCTTGACAACCCCATAAGATAGATGGTACATTTTCCCTTTTACAAATGAGGCAGCTGAGGCTCAGAGTAAGTAGCCAACCCAAGCCAGTGGGTGGTAGAGCATGGACCCGAACTCGGGTTAGAGGAATCTGATTTTGTAATGCTTTGGCTGGGCAGGATAGAATGAATAGGGATCCCTAAAAAGATCTACAGATTAGAGAGGGCTAGAGGAAACCACGGTGCTTCGGGAAGGCATCCATAAAGGAAGAGGGTAAAAGCAGTTAAAGATAGAAACTGCAGACCTAGGCTAGGGCAGGAAGTTGCTCGGTTGTGGCTGTTACTTCCTACATGGATTAAGCTGGCATGTGGTAGGCCGACAGGGGAGTTGTTGCTGTGCACCTGCAGGTGATTTCCTGGGGAAGCAGTGTGTGTCCGCAGTGCTCAAGGATGGATCACGTCTGCCTCAGTTCAAGGCTCCTCCTAAATGTATGGAACCTTGCCCTGGTAGGAACACAGGCTTCTCACGCTTGGGTTCTGAATGGGAGGGGGCAGGTCCTATTTTGCTTTGTATTCTCCATATGTAACACAATGCCTGGTATACAGTAGGTGCTCCATATATGTTTATTGAATGTTAGGCTGAGAAGTAATAGAGAGAGGAGACAAGTGTGAAATATAGACTCAAAGGAGGTGGGGTTGTTAAGAATTTATGTTTAATTTCACAATAATATAGTAGTATATGATATAATAATAAAAATGTTCAGTTGCCTGAACACCCTGATACTATTTCATTCCTCCATGCCTTTTCCTGGAATGTTTTTGCACCTGCCTGTTGAACTTCTACTCATTCATCACTGGTCATTTTGTGTATCCCTTTCTTTTCACCTTTCCCCTCCCAATCTCAGTCAACTTCCTTAGTTTCCTTTCCTCTGGGCTGTCTGAGAACTGTGTATACCACGTTCTCTTAAGCTAGTTTATGTTTACCTCTAGGGAAGGTACTCTGTCTTTTTATTTTTGTAACTGCCATTACTGAGCACATAGACTGACACACAGCAACACTGAGTAGGCATACAATAAACTTTTAAAACTGAATAAATGATTTTTCTTTTTTTTTTTTTAAATTATGAATAAACAATTTTTTGAAGAAATAAGTGCAGGATAAATATGGATGTGGCTGGCAGTCTCTTCTTTGACAAACCATATCCAACTTTTGTCATTCCCACTTATTTTCAGTTTTCCTTTACACAATTTTATATATCTTCATAACTTCAGGAACCAATGGTTTTACATTTTTGTATGTGTTGATATATCCCACTTTAGACAATAAACTCACAGAGGGCAGAAATCTTCTGTCTTCAAAATGAAGTGAGGCTATCTTTACAGTGGAACATTCCACAGAGTTGCTAAGTAATAGGAGGGTGGTATTGTATGGAGGTACTTTATGCATTATTTGGTTGACCACCTATACATTCTTGAAGTAAGATATTTGGGTCTTCAACCCATGTCACTTACCTTTTGGGCTATTGGACATGTTTTTGAATATTCACTAGGCCGAAGTTGAACCATCACAAGACCTGTGTTGTTGTGTCTAGGAGAAACAATCCGTGCAGGTTATTGTCTGATATGAGAGACAGGCATGACACTGTCTTTCTGTGGGGCAAGTGCAAAGTCCCAGGTACACGGTGTGACTGACCTCCCACGCAAATTTCTAGAGGCCTGGAGGATGGTGCTGCTGGTAACAGTTCTCTGCTTCTGCTAAGGCAGCTCTGCATGCTGGTCCTATTGTAAAGTTGCTCCCACCTCATGGTATCCCATGTGTTGGCCACCATAGGGTTAATGCGATGGGAAACAGAAATGAGCATCCTATCAACATTTCAACCACCCTATTTCATTAACACGTCCCTGCGTAATGGAATTTTGCTGCTGACCTGCCTGAAGGTGGCAGCCACTGTGTGGATTCCTCCTCTGGCTCCTACCCATTTTCCCCTCATATTAATAATACCTTTGGAGCAATAAAGAATGAGTTGTAAAATTAGTTTTCTGAGCCACATTAAGCTGTGTAATATGATCTGACTGGGATTGAAAGCTAGGTCAGATAGAATACCTTTCTCCACTACGAAGTGCACATGAATCATTTTGTGTTCAGGCAAAATGTGAGGGCTAAAAAAAATAATAGAAGAAG
>NW_012117377.1:6517518-6526147 GCF_000951035.1 Colobus angolensis palliatus | reverse complement strand
TATCCAGACATTGAAAGGAATTTGAAATTTGAATATTTAAAAGAATATGAGGCCATTTAAATAAAAGAACACCCACAAATCAATAACCTGAGTAGCATATTTGATACTGAGAAAGTTCTTTTAAAAGTTATACTTACTGCATCTCGAAGTAATCATATATTCCCTCATAATCTACATTCTGATAAAATGTTACTGTCTGAAAAAAGAAAATTTAAAATTTATGTAAAGCAGGGAAATTGGGTGTGGTGATCCCACTTTAGTAGCACATGGCTTTCCACATCTAGGCACGCAAAATGCCTTCATTAGGGTATGTAATGATGTTGATCACTTGTAAGTGATCAACAAGATTGATTGGTGGATAGACAGGTGCATAGATATGTAATAAAGCAAGTATAATAAAATATTAATGTACATAGTGGGTATAGATATAGAGCTGTTAAATGTAAAATTATTTCAACTTTTCTATATGTTTGACATTTTCCATAATAAAATGTTGCAAAATTATAATATAAATTGAATTCATAGCCTCACCAAGAATCTCACATAACAGTAATTCTACCTGATAGAAATGTTTATATGTGCTTTTCAGGAGGTATATACTAAAATATTCATTGTAACATTATTCAGAATAGCCCCCAAAACAGAAAGAGACCAATGTTCATCAACAGTAAAATGGCTACAGATATCTTGTAGTACATTCATACGGAGGGACACAATAGGTCAGTGAGTATGAATGAATGCCAGCTACAGAAAACAACATGGACTTTCATAAGCATCATATTCAAAGACAAAAGCAAGACAAAAATACAATATATGTAGATATTTATGGATGGATGTGTGTATATAATATATATGCAATGATTCCATTCATATGAAGTTCAAAAATAGACAAAGCTTAGCTATATTACTTAGTGATGCATATGTAGGTGGTGAAACTATTAAGAAAAGTGAGGAAATTATTATTATTATTATTTGAGATAGAGTTTCACTCTTGTCACCCAGGCTGCAGTGCAATGGCACAATCTCAGCTCACTACAACCTCCACCTCCCAGGTTCAAGCGATTCTCCTGCCTCAGTCTCCCGAGTAGCTGGGATTACAGGTACCTGCTACCACGCCCAGTCAATTTTTGTAGTTTTCGTAGAGACAGGGTTTCACCATGTTGGTCAGGCTGGTCTTGAACTCCTGACCTCAGCGATCTGCCCGCCTCAGCCTCCCAAAGTGCTGGGATTACATGTGTGAGCCACGGCGCCTGGCCAAAAAGTAAGGAAATTATTACCACAAAAGTCAGACTAATGTTTAACTTGGAAAAGGAGACAATTCTGATAAGGGAAAACACACAGGAGGGCTTTGGGTACTTCTGATGTTATATATATTTTTTTACTTGAATGGTGATTACATGGGTGTTTGATTTATAATAATTTGCTAAATTATGCATAAATGTTTTATTTACTTTTGTAAATGTGGCTGTTATATTCATTTGTAAAAAAACGAATGATAAGCTATGATGCTTAGCATCATACTAGCCAATAATTAGTCTGTGAAGTTACAGTGACCCAGTCCGCATTATATAAGCAAGGTGCTTTCATAATGCTATTGTACTTCATTGAGCCTAAATTGCTATAGGATGTAAGACTCATCCTGATTTCAGAGATGTTAAATGTTAAGAAAAAAGTGCCCTATCGAAGAGATCACTTGAGGTCAGGAGTTCAAGACCAGCTTGGCCAACATGGTGAAACCCTGTCTCTACTTAAAAAAAAAAAACTACAAAAATTAGCCAGGCGTGGTGGCATGCACCTGTAATCCCAATTACTTGAGGGGCTGAGACACAAGAATTGCTTCAATCCGGGGAGCAGAGGTTGCAGTGAACCGACATTGCACCAGCTGGATGCACTGGATGACAGAGTGAGAGACCCTGTCTGAAAAAAAAACCAAAGTGCCTTAGAATTGATAAAAGATGGTAGTTGTAGTGATGGTAGTAGTAGGAGTACTGGTAATAGTGGTAGTGTTTGTAGTAATGCACACGTATAGTACTTACTATGTGCCAGGTGCTTTTCTAAGCCCTTAATGTGTACCAGCTCATTTAATCCTCATAAGAACCTTATGTGTCAAGTTGAAAGAAGAAAAAAAAATGAGAATAAAAGAACCTTATGAGGTAGGTGCTTTCATTACTATTGTTATCCCCAATTTACTGATGAGAGAATTACAGAGAGATTTAAAAACCTGTTCAGTGTCATTTGGTAGTAAATGATAGAGTCAGTATTTTATTAAAAATGCAAATTTTGTATTTTTGCAAAATGCAACGTTTTATTGCCATTGGTCATTTGTAAATTTTTTATGAGTAACTACTAGTTTGAAGGTCTGAGTTGCAAATACACAGATAAACAGTAGACCCTTGAACAACACAGGTTTGAACTGTGCAAGTAGAGTTACACATGGGATTTTGTGTTTCAATTAGTATACTGGAAAATTTTTTGGAGATGTGTGGCAATTTGAAAAAACTCATGGTTGAACCATGTAGCCTAGAATATTGAAAAAATTAAGAAAAAGTTAGGTATTTCACGAGTACATAAAATACATGTGGATACTAGTCTATTTTATCATGTGCTACTGTAAAATATATACAGATGTACTATAGAGTTAAAATTTATCAAAACGTACACAAACATTTACAGACCACACATGGCGCCATTTGCAGTTGAGAGAGATGCAAACAAATGTAAAGGTGCAGTAATAAACCACAACTGCATGAGATTAATGGCAGTACATGCTGTACTGTGTGATTATTTCACAGCCACCTCCCGTTGCTATTGCTGTGAGCTCAAGTGTTGTGAGGATCTGCTTAAAATGCTGTGTGACGGCAGTCATCCTGTGGGCAGTTCGTCCTTCCAGTAAACTGCACATCACAGCAAAAACTGATCTCTTCTGCTTCTTGCATATTTTTTTTATCATGTTTACTGCAATACTGTAAATTTTAATAACACCATGGGCCCATACAAAGTGTCCCTAGTGATACTGTGGAAGGTGCTTCAAAGCAAAGAAAAGTCATGACGTTACAAGAAAATGTTGAACGAGAGAGAAAATCAAAAAACAGAACAAAACAAAAAAAGAGAAATGAAAAAAAAGTTGAATCGATTGATATGCACCTGTGTGTGTGTATATATATGTATATGCACTTATATATATAACCTGTATATATGTACCTGTATAGATATGTACCTGTGTGTGTGTGTGTGTATATATATATACATATAATATACACCAGTGTGTGTGTGTGTGTATATATATATATACCCACCTGTGTGTGTGTGTGTATATATATATAGAGAGAGAGCGCTATATATATATATAGCTGCAGACTGAGGTCTGCAGCTAGGTTGCCCATCATTTCAGAAGATTTATCTTGTAAACAGATAATGTAAAACTTACGGTATTGATAAATACAGTGTAGTATTTTAAATGTGTTTTCTCTTCCTTATGATTTTCTTAATTGCGTTTCTTTTCTCTAGCTTACTTTATTGTAAGAATACAGCATATAATACATATAAAAGATGTGTTAATAGGCTGTTTAGGTTAGGCTTCCAGTCAACAGTAGGCTGTTAGTAGTTAAAATTTTGGGGAGTCAAAAGTTATACTTTTGGTTGGGCATGGTGACTCACACCTGTAATCCCAGCTCTTTGGGAGGCCAAGGCAGGCAGATCACCTGAAATCAGGAATTTGAGACCAGCCTGGCCAACATGGTGAAACCGTGTCTACTACAAATACAAAAATTAACTGGGCGTGGTGGCACACACCCATAGTCTCAGCTACTAAGGAGGCTGAGGCAGAAAGATCAATTGAACCCAGGAGGTGGAGGTTGTGGTGAACCAAGATCATGCCGCTGCACTCCAGCCTGGGCAACAAGAGTGAAACTCCGTCTAAAAAAAAAAACCAATAAAAGTTATACCAGATTTTCAACGCAGCAGGGGTTGGTTGTGGTGAGCCAAGATCATGCCACTGCACTCCAGCCTGGGCAACAAGAGTGAAACTCCGTCTAAAAAAAAAAACCAATAAAAGTTATACCAGATTTTCAATGCAGTAGGGGTTGGTGCCCCAATCCTCACATTGTTCAAGAATCAACTGAATACTATACATCAAATTCTTGGAAAGAAAACCAAGAGTTAAATATATCCTTTTATTTTGGTACATTATCAATCCAGTCCTATTTTATTTATCATACTTTACTTTTTCCCTGTATCATCTTCCCCCATAGTAGGCAGCAATATATCATACATCAAACAACTATGTTTGTATCCTTGAAAATATACCTTTGGTATCTTTGTATCCTTGAAATATGTATAATGTCTTTTTGTTTGTTATTTATGTGTATGTATTTGTAATATTCATAAATGTTATTACACTGATAGTGCTATGGTCTGAATGTGTTCCTCTAAAACTTATGTGTTAAAACCTAATCACCAATATGATGGTACTGGAGGTGGGGCCCTTTGGGAGGTGAATAGGTCATGAGGGCAGAGCCTCCTGAATGGGATTAGTGCTTTTATAAAAGAGGCCTCTGAGAGTGGCCTTGCCCCTTCTGCCATGTGAGGATACAGTGAAAAGACACTGTCTGTGAGGAACGGGCCCTCACCAGAGACCAAGTCTGCTGGCACCTTCATCTTGGACTTCCCAGCCTCCAAAACTGTGAGATAGTAAATTTCTGCTGTTATAAGTGACCTGGTTTGAGTTATTTTTGTTATATAGCCCAAATGGACTAAGATACATTTCAAATAGTTTCTTATAATTTTCATTCAACTCTGTGTTTGAAGATCTATCCATGAGACTGCATGTAAATCTAAATCCATGTTGTTTCCAAATCTGTTGATGCCAGATTATATGATTATTTAAAGTAAGTAATTATATATAATATTATAGATTGATAAAATAAGTATCAAATGAAAGTAGAGTTACTGTTTCCCTGAGAACTAAGTTGATTTTTTTGGAAAATTTTGATAAAGTAAGTCACTGAAGAAATTGCTGAATTAGTAGGTATGAGCAAGGTAATACTAAAAAACTGAAAAAAATTATAAAATTCTAGAGTTTCAGTTGCTTTTCCAGTGCCTTCAAGTATTTTTTTTCTTTATCTTAAAGAAACTGAAAGAGGAACTCAGAAATGATGCATTATGAGCAAGGTTATACAAGAAAGGAGATGAGGAACTATAGTAAGTGGACCTATTTTAAAGAAAAGGCTTTGGTCCTATATGAAAACTATGTTCACTTAAATTAAAGTAAAATGTTTCACATATATTAAAGTAAAATGTTTCACATATATTGGTTTCACTTTTTATGATTCTCTGCTTTCACTGACTTTGGAATTAACTGACCACTTCCAATCCATTGTATCAGATAGCAGGCTCACTATTATACATGCTTAAGGAAGCTGAGCCTAGAAAGGGAAGATGGGGAACAGAAACTGCCACTTGAGTTACACAGTTTTCAGGAAGAAGAAATTGAAGTAACATGTGAAATACTCACATTATGATATTAATTTGAAATGCACTATACAAAATAATATACACAGTATATTTATATCTATTGTTAAAAGTAAAATGTCGGCCGGGCGCGGTGGCTCAAGCCTGTAATCCCAGCTACTCGGGAGGCTGAGGCAGGAGAATCGCTTGAACCTGGGAGGCGGAGCTTGCAGTGAGCTGAGATCCGGCCACTGCACTCCAGCCTGGGCGGCAGAGTGAGACTCCGTCTCAAAAAAAAAAAAAAAAAAAAAAGTAAAATGTTTATTCAGAAACAGAATGCTTGTTTCTCGGTACTGCAGGAAAAATTAGCATTCAGATAAAAAGTTTTCTCAGCAAGGCAATTTTACTTTCTGCAGAAAGGATGCTCCTCGCAGATGGAACAATGGTGAGAGCACCCTTTCTGCAGAAAGTAAAATTGCCTTGCTGAGAAAACTTTTTACCTGAATGCTAACTTTTCCTTGCAGTACCGAGAAACAAGCATTCTGTTTCTGAATAAACATTTTACTTATAACAAAATGGTAACCCATACAGGGATACATTCTCCTCTGGGGGCAGTCTCTAGTCCTCTCTCATGAGGAGGTGCCCCACTGCCTCACTGCGGTGGCCTCAGGGGTAAGGAATAGAGACCCAGTTGGTGTAATGAATAAATCCGGACTCTCAGCAACACGGAAAGAAACTGGCTGGTAACCTGGAGTAAAGGATCCTCACATACCATGTGGACCAGGTAACCTCATGCACGAGCCAAGGAAGGAAACACTGGAGGAGCTGGTAAAGTATTTCCTTGGTGGTCAGGACTAAGGAAAGAAAGCCATGGGGTGGTAAAGTATTCCCTGGTTAGGATATACCAAGGAAAGAGATGCCGCAGGGGCAGTAAAGCATTCCTTAGTCAGGACTAAGGAAAGAAAAGCCGTGGGAGGCTGTGAAGTATTCCTTAGTCAGGGTGTCTTAGAGGTTAAAAAGAGGTGAAAAATCCCCATTAGAGAGAGACTGAACCTCATACAAACCTCTGGCAATAGGAAAAATATTCAAAACTTACCTTTCCTCTCTTCTCAGTGGAAGAAAGAGGCTAAGCTCCACTCCCACCAGCTGCTCCCTAGGGGAAAGGGAAGGAGAGTGCAGAACAGCAGAGTAGGTGGCTGGCAGAGGCAAGGGAAAGACCAGCAGAGAGGAAAGAGAAACTAGGAGAGGAAGTCAGAGAGAAAGAGAGCAAGAGCAGCAAGTGCAGCTCCACAGTTGTAGATTGCTGGCACCTGGCAGAGCGGCAATGGCTAGGATGCTGTCCTCGCACCCAGCCGTGCAGCTAGAGCCCCCCAGGTCACCAGCTGCCAAGCCCCAAGCCTTCGGCGCTGCTCAGGTATGTCCCGCCACCCTCGGAGGACACTGGCTATGGATGCCTGCAAGTTAGAGCCAAACAGGAAAGTGTGAGGGTGCCAGGGCCAGGAGACCATGCTCTGCAGCCTGGCAGGCAAGAGGTAGGTCCCTCTCCTCAGCCTGGCTCTGCGTGGAAGAAGAGGACAAGGACTGGTGCCAGGAGGAGAGCAGAGGAGGCGAAAGAGCATGACTCATACAACTTATGGCAGGCATCTGCCAAGCCTCTGGGCCAGCGACGGCCCGGGGCCTGGGCTGTGGCCACGAGGATTCCACCCAGTCCAAGAAAACCTAAGTGCAAGAGAGGAAGGGAGAAAATAAAAAGGAAAACCAGGAAGAAACAGGAGAGACAGATGGCAGCACATGCTCTGGGGCAGGTTCTGTGCCATTGCCCGGCCCCACCAACTGCAAGAGTGGGAGAACTCAGGAGGGAGAGAGCATAAATGAGAGAGACAGAGAGGGAGAGAATAAGTGAGAGAGAGACTGAAAGAGACAGAGATCAGAGAAAGACACAGAAGGTAAGCCTAGGAAGAAAAATAGTGTAAAAAGAAGTCGGAAAGTTAAGGCATGTCAAAGATTGTCTGTGAAAGTCATAAAAAAAGTTATAAAAGGGAATCTATGCAAGAAATATTGTATAATTTAAAAGTAATCAGGCCTCCTGAATATAAAACTATTAAAGTTTGTTAAGTTTCTTAGAAACTTAACAGGATGCAGTGAAGTCAGACACTTCCAAGAGCTGACCCATCAGTCCGCCCTTATTCATCCCCAAGTGAATGTATAATAGTATTATAGAGGACCTTTACCGAACACTCTGCCAAATAATTAGAGCAGTATTTGTGCTCTAGTTCAATTGGCTATCCATTTTACTCTAGCATTTCATCAACCAGAAAAACCTTTTCTTTTAAAAACTCAAGCAAAACAGCTAAGCCAAACGTGTTAAAAAAGTTTGAAGAGAAAAAAACTATAAAATCAAGAGGAAGGAATTGTAAAGGTAAAAAGTTTCCTCTTCAGAGTTTCCCTTCTTGTTAAAGAATAAATCGTGTTAGAAATAATAGTTTCTTTTAAAGACTAACTTCCTTCAAGCCTTCAAGCCTCCTTACTTTGTGCTAAAAACTCTTTGTTAAGCCCTATCCTATGTAGCTGTTAGACATGCTCACAGGCATGTAGTACATTCTATGTCCTTGTACTTTTACCAAGATATCTGTGCTGGACGTGCTCACAGGCAGGTCCCAGCTCGCAGCCTATGCCCCTTTCTTATTTAGGAATGTTATTACTTTTCTAAGTCTTTTAGTAAGCAACTTCCTCTTTTCCTTTGTTCCCTATTGCCTTTGCCTATTTAGGAAAGTTTTAAATTATTAGCCAGTCGGATTCAGCTTAGATTGTGAGGTCTAGCTTCAGCCAATGGAGACAAGACACAGTAGCAAGGACAAGCCCCATAAAGGATAAAAATTGCTTCCCTCCTTTATTCAGGCGCACTCTTGCCATTGTTCCATCTGTGAGGAGTGCCCTTTCTGCAGAAAGTAAAGCTGCCTTGCTAAGACAATTTTTTGTCTACGTGCTGATTTTTTCCTTGTGGTACCAAAGAACAAGCATTCTGTTTCTGAATAAACATTTTACTTATAACACCTATCATGACATTGTTTGCAAAGATGGCTGCAATAATTTTTCCCATTCCCATATGCATGTCCCATATGCAGTGTAACTTGCTATTTCTCCATAAGAGGTAGAGTTTATGTCACCATCCTATGAGTTA
>NW_012117377.1:6511139-6516423 GCF_000951035.1 Colobus angolensis palliatus | reverse complement strand
GTCTCGGCCTCCCAAAGTGCTGGGATTACAGGTGTGAGCCACCGCGCCCAGCCATATTCTACTTTTATACTTATGAAAATCAAATGAAGAAATGTAAAATATGAGCTTACCAGAGTTTTGGTGCAGTATCCAAAGGCAGCTTCAAAGGAAATGTCATGACTCTCTTCTAATATTTTTGGGCCATAGGATTCCACAACAACATACAGACCAGTATTTTCCGGATAGATGATTTGAGTCCAAAATGTCAGAGTCTCTCCCTTGTCCAGAAAGTAAAAAACACGAGCAACATTATTATGAAATGCCAAGTATGGGCATTTGTCTTTTGTCTTGAAAGCTATACTTCGTGTTTCCAGACTTAAGGGATAGTCCTGTATTTGTATTGTGCCATTGTCCAAAGCATATAGGAAATATGTGTAACCAGAAGGACTTAATAAAATCAATGCTCTTGTTGTGTTATTTGTCCATAAATGCAGCTTTACTGCATCTCTAGTATTAATCTTGGAATAAAATATTACATTATTTTCCATTTTTACCAAAATATTTCCATAATAATCTGGAAAAAAGAGAAAAGTTTGGTTAGTCTAAGTAACCATAAATCATGCTGTTTTAGTTAAGTGTACTTTTAACTAAAATCATTTCTTTTATAATGACCAAGTATTTTCATACTTCGAGAAAGTTAGAATGTGCAGATATGAACCCATAACTTTACACTATATTGGGGAACTTCTCCCTACTTCATTGTATTAGTTTTCTTCTTGAATACTTTATCACTGTGATATATAACATAATTTAACATAAAAAAGAGCTGAAATTCATGTATTCAGTAATAACAAGGATGAACATGGCAGGAATAGAGCTATTAGGAGTTCCTCATTGTGTTGGGGATTGAATTGTGTCCCCCTCAAATTCTTGTGTTGATGCCCTAACCTTCAATGCGACTGTATTTGGAGACAGGGCCTTTAGAGGTAATTAAGGTAAAATGGGCTAAGAAGCAGGGGGTCCTAGTCCAACAGAACTGGTGCCCTTATAAGAAAAGGAAGAGACACCAGGGATCTCTCCAGACACACAGAGAAGAAAGGCCGCAGGAGGACACAGCAAGACGGTGACTGTCTACAAGCCAGGAACAGAGGCCTCATCAGAAACCAATCCTGACAGTACCTTGATTTTGGACTTCTAGCCTTAGAAATAGGAGAAAATCTAAATTTCTGTTGTTTAAGCTGCCCAGTTTGTGGGGTTTTGTTATGGCAACCCTAGCAGGCTAACATAGCTGTGATGGAGACATGGAGGTGAGTGGGGGTGACCGTGGCATAAAGCATAGCCTACCTCTGCGGGTTCACTCATAGTAGATAATCAGCTTTCTCCACTTAATATTCTGCCTAAGTCACAGTGGGTCATAGTGGGTAACTATCTCAACCTCTTTAGTTCTGTCGCTGTGTCTCTAAAAGGAACAGTAGGGCTAGATGCTTTCATAGCTTTCTTTCAAGATACCACATTCTCTGTGTACAGCCTCTAGGAATACACTTTAATTGTCAAAAAGACAACACTTGGAGAGGACTGGCTGGAAGGAAGAGGGGAATTCTTCGAGTGAAGGAGGTTCAGGCTGTGTTGTGCGTATGCATCTTACATTTGAAAGCAGAATAAGTCAGTAACATTTTTACAAATTACTATAAATTGTATTCTACTAAAACTTACCTAATCAGAAATATGTGCAGTAGATCACAAGGTGGAAGGGGAGAAATGTGAATGGATGACATAATAACATATATTTCTATGCTGAATGAAAAAGTAATTGCGGGATGCATGCAGTAGAACGACATATACAATTGAAAACCCCACGACACAAAACACTACACTGTTTTTGGATTATACATAACGCCCAAATTGCTTCATGACGTGGCCTGTCTGTTCTTTAGACAGGTTTGTCTCTTGCCATTTTTTGCCTTACACTGTGTTATCTACTCAGACTGACCTAACTTCAGTTCCCCAAACGTGCCATGTTCTTTCCTGCCTCCACATCTCTGCACATGCTGTATTCTCAGCTTGGAACACTACCTCAATGCCCCATTCTAACCAGTGAAATCATTTGCTAATATATATACTCTCTCCCCAGTTTTCAGTTGAGAAGTCATTTCCTCCACACCTAGTTTTCTGATCCCATACATCTGGATTGATGTTCCCAGTATTTGCTTTCATAGCACTTTCTCTTTAGCTGATCACACTGCTGACTACAAACATTACAAATGATCCTTGTATTAAATATGAAGTTAAAATGAGAGGAATAATTTAAAAGAATGATTTAAAAGATAATATGGCAAAAGCCATACAGAGAAAAATTCATAGCCTTTTGCTTGTGTATAGCTTTGAATGCTTAGAAAACAAGAAAGACTAAAAATAAATGAACTAACCATTTAACTTAATAAGCAGGCAAGAGATGACTAAAGTTACAAAAAGATAGCAGAAGTGAAGAATCAATAATGACAAAAGCAGAAATTAAATAAAAAAGAAAGTAGATAAAATTAAGAATTCGTTTTAAAAGGAGAAGAAAGCAAAAACAACCTAAAAAAATGGACAATCTCTTGCAAGCCAAACTAACAAGGCACAAACAATATTATAAATGAGGAAGATCACTACAGGTAGATAAGAAATTTAAAAGTTAAAATAGCCCACTTTTACCAATAAATTAGAAAACCTACATAAAATGAATTATTTCCTAGAAAGATATGAACTTCTGAAATTGACTCAAGAGGGGATAAAAGACTAGATTTGATCAATTAGAGAAAATATAAATAATGAAGAGATACAACATTCCTGGTTGGGAAGACAAATATTGCAAACATCTATTCAACAAATTTATTGAACGCCTACTATGGGGCTATACTGTTCTAGTACTTGAGAGGAATACATTCATGAGAAAAACAGAAAATTCCTTCTCTTGTATGGCTTACATTCCAGCAGAGAAGACTGCCAATAAACATGAAAATAAATTATTTAGTGTGTTAGGTGATAAAGGATATAGTAATCAAAAAAGTATAGCACTAGGACAAATAGATTAGTGGAACAGAATAGCCTAGAAACAATCTGGTTAATGTGAGGAATGAATACACAATAGAAGTAGCATTTCAGATCAGTGGGAGAGATTTGCTTAATAAAAGAATGGTTTAAGGCAACATCAGCTTTCAATGGGAAAAATACAATTAGATCCCTAACTCTTGCTAAATATCAAAACATAAAAATCAGAATTATAAAAATAATGAAAATATGTAATATTTTTATAATTGAAATGACCTGTTATGGCATATCAGAAGTTACAAATACAAATATTAACAAATTTGACCATATAAAAATACAAATTCGAAATACCAAACTCCCTCCGAAAAGGTACAGGAAGTTACACACTAGAGAAAATAGTTGCAATACATGAGATAAAGAACATATCAATATAGATAAACCCAATGCAAACATGTCCAAACAGTATGAATAGAAAATTCACAGAAAAGAGGGAGTTATGGGCAAGATGGGAGAATAGGAACAGCTGCGGTCTGCAGTTCCAGTGAGATCAACGCAGAAGGTGGGTGATTTCTACATTTCCAACCGAGGTATCCGGCTTATCTCACTGGGACTGGTTAGACAGTGGGTGCGGCCCACGGATGACAAGCTGAAGCAGGGTGGGGCATCGTCTTACTGGGGAAGTGCAAGGGGTCAGGAACTCCCTCCCCTAGCCAAGGGAAGCCATGAGGGACTGTGCCATGAGGAACAGTCTGGTTCCTCCATGAGGAACCCACGGTCTTTGCAGCCCACAGACCAGGAGACTCCCTCAGGTGCCTACACCATCAGGGCCCTGGGTTTCAAGCACTGTTTGGGCAGACACCAAGCTAGCTGCAAGAGTTTTTTTTTTTTCATACCCCATTGGTGCCTGGAACACCAGTGAGACAGAATGATTCACTCCGCTGGAAAGGGGGCTGAAGCCAGGGAGCCCAGTGATCTAGCTCAGCAGATCTCATCCCCATGGAATCCATCAAGCTAAGATCCACTGGCTTGAAATTCTTGCTGCCAGCACAGTAGTCTGAACTCGACCTGGGACACTCCAGCTTGGTGGGGGTAGGAGCGTCTGCCATTACTGAGGCTTTAGTAGGCAGTTTTCCCCTGATAATGGAAATAAAGCTGCCAGGAAGTTCGAACTGGGTGGAGCCCATCACAGATCCGGAAAGCTGTTGTTGCCAGACTGCCTCTCTAGATTCCTCCTCTCTGGGCAGTGCATCTCTGAAAGAAAGGCAGCAGCCCCAGTCAGGGGCTTATAGATCAAACTGCCATATCCCTGGGACAGAGCACCTGGGGGAAGGGGCAGCTGTGGGCCCAGCTTCAGCAGACTTAAATGTTCCTGTGTGCCAGCTCTGAAGAGGCAGTGGATCTCCCAGCACAGCCCACAAGCTCTGCTAAGGGACAGACTGCTTCCTCAAGTGGGTCCCTGACCCCTGTGTCTCCTGACTGGAAGATACCTCCTAGCAAGGCTTGACAGACACCTCATGCAGGAGAGCTCTGGCTGGCATCTGGTGGGTGCCCCTCTGGGACGAAGCTTCTAGAGGAAAGAACAGGTAGCAATCTTTGCTGTTCTGCAGCCTCTGCTGGTGATACTCAGGCAAACAGGGTCTGGAGTGGACCTCCAGCAAACTCCAGCAGACCTGCAGCAGAGGGGCCTGACTGTTAGAAGGAAAACTAACAAACAGAAAGGAATAGCATGAACATCAATAAAAAGGACATCCACACAAAAACCCAATCTAAAGGTCACCAACATCAAAGACCAAAGGTAGATAAATCCACAAAAATGAGGAAAAACCGGCGCAAAAAGGCTGAAAATTTCAAAGACCAGAATGCCTCTTCTCCTCCAAAGGATCATAACTACTTGCCAGCAAGGGAACAAAACTGGACAGAGAATGAGTTTGATTAATTGACATAAGTAGGCTTCAGAGGGGATAACAAACGCCTCTGAGTTAAAGGAGCATGTTCTAACCCAATGCAAGGAAACTAAGAACCTTGAAAAAAGATTAGACGAATTTTCAACTAGAATAGCCAGTGTAGAGAAGGACATAAATGACCTGATGGAGCTTCACAGCACGAGAACTTTGTGAAGCATATACAAGTATCAATAGCCAAATTGATCAAGCAGAAGAAAAGATATCAGAGATTGAAGGTCAGCTTAATGAAACAAGCATAAAGACAAGATTAGAGAAAAAAGAATGAAAATGAATGAACAAATCCTCCAAGAAATATGGAATATGTGAAAAGA
>NW_012117377.1:6509628-6511089 GCF_000951035.1 Colobus angolensis palliatus | reverse complement strand
CGAGAACTTTGTGAAGCATATACAAGTATCAATAGCCAAATTGATCAAGCAGAAGAAAAGATATCAGAGATTATAGATCAGCTTAATGAAACAAGCATAAAGACAAGATTAGAGAAAAAAGAATGAAAATGAATGAACAAATCCTCCAAGAAATATGGAATATGTGAAAAGACCAAACCTATATTTGATTGGTGTACCTGAAAGTGATGGGGAGAATGGAACCAAGTTGGAAAACACTCTTCAGAATATTATCCAGGAGGACTTCCCCAACCTAACAAGACAGGCAAACATTCAAATTCAGGAAATACGGAGAACACCACAAAGATACTCCTTGAGAAAAGCAACCACAAGACACATAATCATCAGATTCACCAAAGTTGAAATGAAGGAAAAAATGTTAAGAGCAGCCAGAGAGAAAGGTTGGGTTACCCACAAAAAGAAGTCCATCAGATTCACAGCAGATCTCTCTGCAGAAACCCCACAAGCTGGAAGAGAGTTGGGGGCAATATTCAACATTCTTAAAGAAAAGAATTTTCAACCCAGAATTTCATATCCAGCCAAACTAAGCTTCATAAGTGAAGGAGAAATAAAATTCTTTACAGACAAGCAAATGCTGAGAGATTTTGTCACCACCAGGCCTGCCTTACAAGGGTTCCTGAAGGAAGCACTAAATATGGAAGGGAAAAACCAGTACTAGCCACTGCAAAAACATACCAAACTGTAAAGGCCATCGACACCATGAAGAAACTGCATCAGCTAACGAGCAAAATAACCAGCTGGCATCATAAGGAAAAGATCAAATTCACACATAACATATTAACCTTAAATGTAAACAGGCTAAATGCCCCCACTAAAAGACACAGACTGGCAAATTGGATCAAGAGTCAAGACCCATCGATGTGCTGTATGCAGGAGACCCATTTCATGTGCAAAGGCACACATAGGCTCGAAATAAAGGGATGAAGGAATACTTACCAAGCAAATGGAAAGCAAAAAAATATACATATATTGGGAGTTGCAATCCTAGTGTCTGATAAAACAGACTTTAAACCAGCAAAGATCAAAAACGACAAAGAAGGGCATTACATAATGGTAAAGGGACTAATGCAACAAGAAGAGCTAACTATCCTAAATATATATGCACCCAATACAGAAGCACCCAGATTTATAAAACAAGTTCTTAGAGACCTACAAAAAGACTTAGACTCCCACAAAATAATAGTGGGAGACTTGAACACCCCACTGTCAATACCAGACAGATCAATGAGAGAGAAAATTAACAAGGATATCCAGGACTTGAACTCACCTCTGGACCAAGTGGACCTAATAGACATCTACAGAACTCTCCACCCCAAATTGACAGAATATACATTCTTCTCAGCACAACATTGCACTTATTTTAAAATCGACCACATAATTAGAAGTAAAACACTCCTCAGCAAATGCAACAGAATGGAAATT
>NW_012117377.1:6498585-6503003 GCF_000951035.1 Colobus angolensis palliatus | reverse complement strand
CATGGCATGTGTATACTTATGTAACAAACCTGCACATTCTGCACATGTATCCCAGAACTTAAAGTATAATAAATAAAAAATAAAACAAATAACGAAATGACAAGAAAAATAGAAATTCACAGAATATGGCCAATACATTTATGAAACTAGATAAAACATCTAATTATAAAAGATATGTGCAATAAAATGAGACTAACATTTTTCTTCTATATAACCAGTAACTGTTAAACAGATTATATGAAAATGATACATTTTCAATACTTTTGGGGGAGTTTAGACTGTGACAAACTTTGCTGGTGGGTAAGTGAGAAGGATTTATCAACTTTTTAAATATTTGTAATTTCTGATTCAGGAATTCTATATCCAGTAATTTATATTACAGAAACACTTGTATCGGTGTGTATACATATGCATTATTTGTAACAGAAGAAGAACTGAAGCCTAATATCTATCCAAATATCTATCTGCACCCCTGTTAATTAGACAGTAGTGTGCATAGACAGTGGAACATTACACAGCAGTTAAAATGGCATTAATTTTATATCTATTATATGTATTGTTTTGAAAACATGCCCATTATATTTAGTATTTGCTTATTTGAAAGTCTGGACAAACTCACAGGAGTTTTTTTTTTTGAGACAGGACCTAGCTCTGTTGTCCAGGCTGGGGAGTTCAGTGATATGAACATGGCTCACTGCAGCCTTGACCTCCCGGGCTCAAGTGATCCTCCTGTCTCAGTCTCCTGAGTAGCTGGGGCCACAGACGCGTACCACCATGGCCAGTTTTAAGTTTTTAGTAGGGATGAGGTCTCACCATGTTGCACAGGCTGGACTCGAACTCCTGGGGTCAAGTGATCCTCCCACCTTGGCCTTCGAAAGTGCTGGCATTAGAAGCATGAGCCACCACGCCTGGCCTCACAGGAGTTTCTTAATAGTTGGTTATTTGGGAAATGAGAATGGTGAGAGTTGAAGGACTTTAACTTCATACTTCATAAACTTACGAATTGTTTGAGCGTGTTATATTTCATTGTTTCTGAATGACCTTCAGTACAACATTCAAACTGGGTATCTGTCATCCTCTAAAATCTATCCTCAATGTATCATTCTAACCTTGTCTTCTTATCACTGTGGCTCACGGTTGTTTCAAAAACGCATTTAATCCTGTTTCATATGTGCTTTACAACGCAAAACCTCCCTCTGCAGGTTTCAGAGGGAACATGGCACTATCAACACCTTGATTTTCCACTTCTAGCCTCCAGAACTGTGAGTAATACATTTATGTTGTTTTAAGTCATTCAGTTTGTGGGAGTTTGTTACGGGAGCCCCAGGAAACGTAACACAATACCACAGCATCTCCTACACATACAATGTATACATAAATTGCTTAGTTAGAATCTACTGATTGACTAAAATGAAACTCCCCTCTCATCCGCAAGAAGGAACTGAGTTTGCCCTTTTGCTATGTGAGATCATAGTTAACATTGCTTGAATTTAAAGTCGATTCATTTGTAGGTGATAAGAAGTGCACCTTTGGCTGTCAAAAACACCACATATTGGTACATTAAAAAGTGTTACATCATTATAAGGAAGGTGTCTATAGTAAAATGTAGAATACTGTTAGAAGACTGAGAATGCCTTACCTATGAAAACTTCATGAATAACGCTGTCATTTGATAGCATTGATAGATTTCCATGTCCTGCAGGTGTCTGTAAAATCCCAGTAAAGATGAAATTATGGTAACAATAGTAGATACTATGCTTGTTCCACAGTATTAATCCTGGCAGTGCTGAAAATATAAAATGTGGAACGAAAGCACTGTCAATAGGGGCATCTAATGTAAGGTCTTGGGAAACCCACTGTTTTGTATCTTCATTATATATCACTAACAAAATCTTTTTGGTGACGGTACATATAGTGCAATAACTTAAAAACACAGCAATCTCCAGAGGGTGTCCTGTATACTCAACACTGTGTATAGTCAGAGTAGCAGTTACTGATAGATTTAGGATGTTTTTCAGTTCTGTGGTAGTTATTAATCTGGCAAATTTAAGAAGAATATATTCGAGGTAAATTTCATTTTCTGTCCAGACTGCAAAGTTGCTTCTTCTTTCTTTAGCCTATGACAAAATGAAAAATAATGAGAAAAATCTTCGATTTTAGAGATGGGTCTAACAATTTCTCTTTTTTTAAATTTAAATTTTATTTTTTAAAATTTTATTTCAATAGGTTTTTGGGGAACAGGTGGTGTTACATGAGTAAGTTCTTTAGTGGTGATTTCTGAGATTTTGGTGCACCCATCACCTGAGCAGGGTACACTCTACCCAATGTGTGGCCTTTTATCCCTCACCCCCCTCCCATCCTGCCCCCCACTCCCGCCTGGGTCTCCGAAGTCCATTGTATCATTCTTACACCTTTGTGTCCTCATAGCTGAGCTCCCAAGGTCTAACAGCTTCCATCTTCTAGTTTGCTACATTTAACAAATAGAGACCAGGTGTGGTGCTTTCATGCCTATAATCCCTGCACTTTGGGAGGCTGAGGCAGGAGAATCACTTGAAGTCAGTGGTTTGAAACCAGCCTGGGTAACACAATGAGACCCATTTCTACAAAAGTTAAAAACTAGTTGGGGGTGGTAGTATGTGTCTGTAGTCTCAGCTATTTGGGAGGCTGAGGTGGAAGGATCACTTGAGCCCAGGAGTTCAAGGATGCAGTGAGCCATGATTATGCCACTGTACTCCAACCTGGGTGATAGAGTGAGACCCTGTCTCTAAAAAAAATAAATACATAAAAATAAAAGGTAGTAAATACTACGGTTTGATTCGTTTCAATGTATTTTTGAATAATACTTCAGGCATAGAAATATATTAAATAGAAATTGATCATATTACATATAACCATAAAGATAAATTATCCCAATTACTTGTTTATAAATTGTTTCGATCAATAGGAACAATAAATTTTAATTCCTTTTAAATCTTTTAAGCACATCGGCCTTCTCTTTATGTATTTATCACTCTGGCCTGGAGTGCCCCTTTGACCTTGATGTTTACTAAGGTCAATATACAAGGTCTCTTCAAATATTAACTCATTTTTAGAATTCTAGATTCCTTGGTTACCAGATAAAGAGAAGAGAAAACTTAAAACCTTAGACAAATGAATTCTACCCTTTTATGGATATAGGCTGTTAGATGGGAAGGGTATTCAGAAACCGCTGTGCCTGAAACTCGGTGGGCCTAATTTCATCAGGGAGTCCAAGGCCTCCCTTCTCCTCTGCCTCCTCTCCCCACTGTTTCTAATTTTTCGGGAGTTTTACTTAAAATGTAATTTCTATGTACATGACATTCAAAAGGAGTCTTTTGAAAACATCTTGCTGTCCTCATTTTACTTAATGTGCAAATATTTAGTGTATACTGAAACAGGAGGTAGGCAGATATCAAACTGGTAACCAAAGAAAGACACAATTTGGGATAAAAAGTCATTTTGCTAAATGCGGATTCACTTTAAAGTATAGAATTTATGTTGCTGGAAACGAGTGAAACAATTCTTAAAGAAGAAATAGAGTAGAAACAAAATGATGAGCTATAGAAGAAACCCACAGCCATTCTCATTCTTGTCAGAGAGATGGGAAGAGGAACACGTCATAAACATGACAGATGAGAATTCCAAGGATTCCCAGCCAAGAAGTGAGTTTTCACTCTCACCCACAAACCGTTTCCCACATAACTCCACTTAATGCTTCGGCATAATCATGCAGGTGAGGTGAGAGATCCTTTTGAAGTATTCAAGGTCTCTTCAAAATGTAAGGTAGTAAGTCTTTGAAGGCAGGAAAGGGGCATCAAGCTGGGCAAGTTGAGAGAAACCCATCCACACTCTGGATTCTCAGCTCCCTGACGAGGAGTGGGGTAAGGGAGTGGAGAGGAACTCTCCTTGAGCCATGTGTGGCCTCTACCCAGAGTGTAAAGCAGCCTCCCTGACAGAATTGGGACAGGGAAATAGGAGACAGAAGGAGAGGGAGAGGGAGAAGGAGAGGGGAGTGTGGAGTGGGCAGGAGGAGAAGGGGAGGAAGAGAGGAAAATGCACCCAAATTCAGCGTCAGATGAGAAAGTAAAGATAATTACCCAATGATCAAAAAGCTAGAAGCTAGGCTGTAAAGCAGAGATAGCTCTCCCAAGGATTTCGAAAGTTGGTGGCACCTCTGTAAAGTATTAAGAGATCTCTGGAATGTTGTCAGTGCTGAGGTACCAAGAATGTCTAAAAAGAAAATAACTATAATAAAAATGCTGAAGGTTCTAGTGGAAAAGATGGGCAACATAGTGAAGAGATGAGGAATTTCAGCCAAGATATAGGAATGATAAAAAAGGAACAAAATGGAAATTCTATAAATAAAATAAAAATCAAGAATAAAGAAATAATCGGAGGAG
>NW_012117377.1:6496729-6497295 GCF_000951035.1 Colobus angolensis palliatus | reverse complement strand
ATAAAAGAATAAAATACTTTGGAATAAATTTGACCAAGGAGGTAAAAAATCTGTACACTGGAAACTATAAGATATTAATAAAGGAAACTGAAGAAATACATATAAATGGAAAGATATCTCATATTCCTAAATTGGAATAATTACTATTGTTAAAATGTCCATACTAATACCACCTTCTGTAGACTCTGATTAACAGAGTCAATGTAATCTCTATCAAAATTCCAAGGGCATTTTTCACAGAAATAGAAAAAACAATCCTCAAATTCATATGGAACCATGAAAGACCCTGAGGAGCCAAAGCAATCTTGAAGAAGAACAAAGTTTAAAGCATCATAGTTCCTAATTTCAAACTATATTACAAAGCTATAGCAATCAAAACAGTGTAGTACTTCCTGAAAAATAGACACATTTAAGCCAACAGAACAGAATAGAGAACCTGGAAGTAAATCCATGCATATATGGCCAACTAATCTTTCTTAATAATGCAAAGAACACAATCCAGATAGAAGAGTCTCTTCAATAAGTGATGTGGAGAAAACAGGATATCCACATGCAAAAAAAAAAAA
>NW_012117377.1:6434127-6490989 GCF_000951035.1 Colobus angolensis palliatus | reverse complement strand
CTACAGGTGTGAGCCATCCTGCCCAGTCTGGCAATTATTAAAATGATTAAAAAAAAAATTAACAGATGCTGGCAAGGAGGCAGAGAAAAGGAAGCTCACATACCCTGTTGGCGGGAATGTAAATTAATACAACCGCTATGTAAAACAGTATGGAGGTTTCCCAAAAGACTAAACATATAACTACCATACACTCCAGCATTCCCACTACTGGGTATTTATCAAAAGGAAAAGAAGTCAGTGTATCAAAGGGACACCTGTACTTCCATGTTTATTGCAACACTATTCACAATAGCAAAGACATGGAATCAACGTAAGTGTACATCAGTGGATGAATGGATAAAGAAAATGGCGTGTATGTACCCAGTGGAATACCGTTTGGCCATAAAAATAACAAAATCATGTCATGTGTAGCAATATGGATGGAACTGGAGGTCATTATTGTAAAGTGAAATAAGCCAGGCACAGAAAGACAAATACTATATGTTCTCACTCATATGTGGAAGGTAAAAACCATGATCTCATGGAAACAGAATGGAATGATGGATGTTAGAGTCTGGGAAGGTGGGGTGCATGGGAGGGAGTATAAAGAGAGGTTGATTAATGGGTACAAATACACAGTTAAATAGAAGAATAAGTTCTAATGTTTTATATCTAACTGACAGTTCAATAGAAGAAATAAGTTCTAGTGTTTCTAGTCTGTCTATAGTCAGACCAGGGTATCTACACTTAGCAACTATATATATATATATGTGTGTGTGTGTGTGTGTGTGTATATATATAAATAATTCTTTTTATTTACTTATTTATTTCGAGATGGAGTCTCGCTTTGTTGCCCAGGCTGGAGTGCAGTGGCGCGATCTCGGCTCACTGCAAGCTCCACCTCCCAGCTTCACGCCATTCTCCTGCCTCAGCCTCCCGAGTAGCTGGATCTACAGGCACCCACTACTGCGACCGGCTAATTTTTTGTATTTTTAGTAGAGATGGGGCTTCACCATGGTCTCGATCTCCTGACCTCGTGATCCGCCCACTTTGGCCTCCCAAAATGCTGGGATTACAGGTGTGAACCACCGCACCGGGCCAGCAACAGTATTTTTAACATTTCAAAGTAACTAGGAGAGAGGAAATGATACCAACAAGTAGACATAGTAAATAATGAAGGAGATAGATACCCCAAAGACCCTGACTTGATCATTACACTTTCTATGCATGTAACAAAAACTCATTATTCACTTTGTTTGGGGAAAATAATTTTTGGGTCTTTTGCCCATATCAAGGTAAAACAAAGTTCTCATATTATGACTGAACTGCATAATAACATACAAGATTAATTTTATTTTTAGTTGTTGGAGGTGTATCTCTACTGTAAAGAGGTCTCTGAGAAGTTGAGTTAGAGCCGTTTCCAGCTTTAGATAAAACAACTGGGCAAAAAGCTGCATAGTACGTCTCTGTTTATCCCTGAATAAATGGTATGGTAAATACATTTGTAAAATATAAATATATTTATTAAAGCTAAAATATCTCTTACTAACCTTGGATAAATATTTGACCCAACACCATTTTCTTGATGAAATGCCAGTAATTCCACCATCAGGAAGATTTAGAATTCTTCCCAGTTTTACAAATCCACGAAAACTTTTTTGGTAAAGAACACCATTTATAAGAAAAAATATTCCATCCCGCGATATGATCACATCAGCCACACTCCGTCTTTCAGCATCACTCAGACTGCCTGGAGGCACTCTGATTCTGGTCCACGTACGGAATGAATCATTTGTTTGAAAGGTCTCCATATCAGTTACCAAAACAACAGATGCAACAATACAAGCATCCCAGGAAACCATTAATTGACTACCACGTGGTGAAGAGATTGGTAAAGAACCAGGAATTTCAGGTATGGTCAACAAAGGAAAAGTCAACAGAATAAGAAAATTTGCAATAAAGCAATCCTGAAAAGTAACTTGGTTTCCTCTAATCTCCTTTAGTGCATCATCTCTTGTCATTGGTACCACAATATGCCAGGTCCTAAGAAGAGAAAGAAAAGAGAGTAAAATGATCTCTCCCTCATCTGCTCCATCTTGTACAGTTGATATTTATCATCTTGAAAACATTTTTAATCTTTATCAATACAAGTCAATCAAGATAAGACAAATAGTATTAAAATGCAGCCACTGCCACATTGTTTTTGTCGTGCTTCACTCTGGTCCTAAAGGAAAACAGTCTTGACTCTTGCTGTTTCTTCTGCAATATGTCTCCGTATTGTCAAGTAAAGATTCTTTTTTTTTTTTGAGACAGTCTTGCTCTGTCGCCCAGGCTGGAGTGCAGTGGCGCGATCTCGGCTCACTGCAAGCTCTGCCTCCCAGGTTCATGCCATTCTCCTGCCTCAGCCTCCCGAGTAGCTGAGATTACAGGTGTCCGCCACCATGCCCCGCTAATTTTTTGTATTTTTAGTAAAGACGGGGTTTCACCATGCTAGCCAGGATGATCTCGATCTCTTGACCTCGTGATCCGCCCGTCTCAGCCTCCCAAAGTGCTGGGATTACAGGCGTGAGCCACTGCGCCCGGCCTCAAGTAAAGATTCTTATATGCTCTTTCTTAATATATAATTTTTATACATTATCTATTACCTTCTTTTTTCTCTTTTATTACTGCTACTTGTGGAGCAGGGCTAACTCCTAGGCAGTGTACCCAGAGCCAACCCTATTGCCTTCTTATATGGCAGATCAAGATGTATCCCTCATGTACCATGCCTACTTACACATCTTCTCTCCATCTCTCAAATTAGTTATATTACCTTTTTAGTTAAATGAATAGAATGTTTACATTGTTTAGATTTACTGTGTAAATATTGCTTTCTACTGAACCAGTTCTATGAGTATGTTTTCTTCTCTTTACATGCAAACATATACATAACTTTTCCTGGAGTTAATACTTGTTTTGTTTAAAAATTTTGGTTAGTTTTCCAGTAGGTCGTTAAAATAGCATTTTATGATATTTTCCATGTGATAAATGCAGAGATAATCCAGTACTTGTTTCCTGGGGTTTCCCTTCATTACTCTCTCTTAGCTGCCACTTACAGGATCTCATGCTTTGATCTTTTCTGTTTTGCTAAAGCACATTCCTTAGCACCTTCCTGTGAAAGAATGTATAAACATACATTTTTTGAGACCCTGAATATCTGAAAAGATCTTTATTTTACACACCTGATGAATAATAGGTTAGCGAGAGGGCATTTTCTCCAGTCCTTTGGTAATCAGAATCACTGAGAAAGTCAGGTGATAGATTGATTTTTATTATTTAAATGGTTGTCCTGCTATAAGTTTTTGGGATCATTCCTTTTTCTCGCCAATCTAAAATCTGACAGGGCAGAGTCTATCTTTTGACGTGGGAACATGGAGTAATATATAAAAGCAAACACTCTGACATATCTTAGAAGCACTGAACATTTCTAAGTAGAGTTTCTCAGCTGGGCAATTCAAATGACAGCAGGCTGAAAGATGTTCAGTAAACACGTCTTGAGTCACTCATTTTCTTAATGAATACATACTTGGGTTGGTGATGATGACATTGTGCCCACTCAGCAGGACCCAGGTGAAGGGGACCTCAAGTTAGGGCAGTTGTAGAACTGTCACCAAACCTCTTATGCCTTAAATCATGTCAAAAAGAAACACAGTGTAATTTCCACTTTTTGCAAGCCACATCACCTGGCTCTAACATTGGTTCCAATTACAATTTCTTAAATCACAATATCATTTTGCTACATTGTCCACTGGTTATATAATAACCTCAAATATGCAGTCACCTTGTAACTGGGTATTTATGACTGTTTTGTTTGAATGGACAATTGGTTTTCTACAGGCATAAATAGGACTCAGCACAAAAGGGCTGCACAAGGCAAACTGCTCTTTTTCGATTTTCTATATCAATCATTTTGTTTTCAAATTTTAATTTTTAAAATTGTGACTATACACTTTTCAAGAATTTTTTGGCTTTCCACTGTATAGCATCCTAATATATATATTCTCTTATTTTTGTGAAGATGCTATTCATATTAGTAAGAGTTCTCCAGAGAATAGAATAGGATATATAGAAACAGACAGAGATTTATTATGAGTGGTTGCCTCTCACATGATTATGGAAGCTGAGAAGTCCCATGATTTGCTGTCTACCAGATTGGAGGCCCAGTAAAGCCAGTGGTGTAGTTCCAGTCCAAGTCCAAAGGTGTGAGAACCAGGAGAACCAACAGAGTTAGTCTCAGTCTCAGTCCAGAGACCTCAAAACTGGGATGCCAATGTTGTGAGTCCTGGTCCAAGTCTGAAGGCTTGAGAAGCAGGAATGCCAACGTCTGAGTGCAGGAAAAGATGGATGTTGCAACTCACGAAGACAGAGTGAATTTGCTCGTCTTTTGCCCTTTTGTCCTATTCAAGCCCTCAATGGACTGCATGATGCCCAACCACACTGGTGAGGGTTATCTTCTTTACTCAAGTCTACCAATTCGAATCCTAATCTCTTCCAGAAATACCCTCACAGATACACCCAGAAATAATGTTTACCAGCTATCTGGGCATCCCCTAGCCCAGTAAAGTTGATGCATACAACTAATCATTACAAGTCCATTCATTGTCAACTTGGCACCCATATGCATCTCAAAGTATCTCTAAATAAAGACAATAATGAGGCCATAATTCTACCTAACATGGCACAAAAATCCTGCACAACTGAAAATGCACTATTCTCTTCTCCAGAAGAGGAGGTTGAAGTCCTTCAGTGATGTTTGCTCTTCTCCCAATATTCTGTAACTTAAATTATATGGTAAAAAGTTATCTCTCTCTCTATACACACACGCACACACACACACACACACACACAAATATATTCTTAACAAAATAAGGAGGAAATACTCATGACGATTACATTCTGCATTTATATAACTGGTTATGTGGTTATAAGCTGGTATTTATAGCTGACTTCCTCTGCTACCCATTCTGTATTACTTCTGCCTTCTGTAAGAACCTCAGCTAGTCATGGTTCTTTACCTGAGGGATAACTCAAATCTCCATTCCTAAAGTGTATGGGCCATTTGTAGTCTTGGCTGGAATGGGTTCGTACAGTTTTCTATTGACCTTAATCACAGAGCATGGTAATACTATGAGATGCATAAGGGATCTCCTGTATTTCAGACATAGTCTGCCTTATCTACATTGTGGAATAGTATTCCAATTTCCCCTTGGTAGTCTGGATAAATCACTCCAGCAAACACAGTATCTCCTGTCTTTGCCTGCTGACTCAGAGCCATGAGGAGTCCAAAGTGGTGAGGTGGTAGGCCAGCAGAGCATAAAGTCCTAGGAACTGGAGGCAAAAATCTGCTAATAGGCCTCTAGGGGTAACAGTGAGTGTTGCCACTCCCATTTCCACCCCGACTCCTGGAGTTGAGAATGTCGGCAGTCGGAAAAACAACACTATATATTAGGCATGACTCAGAGCATATATAGCCTTCTGGCAAATCTTGCTCAGCCGTTCAAGATATTGTCACCTGGGGTCACTGTAATTGAGTTTTCAAAAGACCGTTTCACTATTTTATCATGCCAGCTGGAGAATATGGTAAGACCAGTGAATTCCAGGAGCATGGATCCAGTGCTGTCTTCTCTTGCTTTGAAAATAAATGAAATACTGTGAGAGTGGATAAGATATTCTGTAAGTCCACGGATGATAATTATGGTAGAAGGATTGTGTGTAGGGAAGACAAATTCACATCCAAAGTAAGTGTCTATTCCAGTAAGAACAAAACACTGCACTTCCATGATGGAAATGGTTCAGTGTAGTCAGCCTGCCACCAGTTAGCTGGGTAATCACCACACAGAATGGTGTCATATTGGGGGTTCACTGTTCGTATCTGCTGCTGGCAGATTGGGTACTCAGAGATGGCCATAGCCAGATCAGCCTTGGTGAGTGGAAGCCCATGTTGCTGAGCCCATGAATAACCTCCATTTCTGCTACTATGGCTACTTTCTTTCATGAGTGCATTGGGTGATGACAACAGTGACTGGAGAAACAGGCTGACTGGTATGCAAAGAATGAGTCATCCTATACATTTAATTGTTAAATCTTCATCTGCTGACATCACTCTTTAGTGATCATTCACATGGGATACAAGTATCTTCACAATTTTTGCACATTCAGAAAGGTTTATCTGCATACCTCTTCCCCATATTTATTTGTCACCAATTTTCCAATCATATTCTTTTGAAGTACCAATCATCCAGCCAAACCATTGGCTGCGGCCCATGGATTGGTATATAATAGCATGTCTGGTCATTTCTTCTTCCATCCCTTTACTTTCAATTTATGTGTGTCCTCACAGGTGAAGTGGCAGCTTGTAATTGGGTCTTATTTTTCAGTTCAATCAGCCACTCTATGTCTTTTGAGAATTTAATCCACTTACATTCAATGTAATTCTACTTCCATTTTAAAATTGTTTTTTAGTTGCTTTATAGATCCTTTCTTCCTGTTTTACTATCTTTCTTTTGACTAAGAGATTTCCTCTAGTAGTATGATTTTATTCCTTCTGTTTTATTTTTGTGAATCTATTATAGGTTTTTGCTTTGTGGTTACCATGAGGCTTACACATAATATCTCATAGCTATAATAGGTTATTTTAAGCTAGTAACAACTTAGATTGAAATTTTTCTATATTTTACTCTACTCTTCCTCACAATTATGATTTATGTCTTTTTATATTGCATATACCCTAACCAATTATTGTGGTTATTACTTTTAATAATTTTGGCTTTTAACTTTTATACAATGTCATTTACAAACCATCATTACAGTATTAGAATATTCTAAATTTGACTTATTTTAGGCATATGTCAGATGTTTTCATATTACTCATTAGCATCCTTTTCTTTCAGTTTGATGCATTCCTTTTAGTATTTCTTGTAAGATAGGTCTAGTGGTGATAAACTCCCTCAGATTTTGTTTGTCTGTGAAAATCTTCATTTTTGAAGGATGGCTTGCCGAGTACAGTATTCTTGGTTGACTTTTCTTTATTCAGCACTTTGAATATGAATGTATCATCCCATTCCCTTCTTGCCTGTAAGGCTTCTGCTGAGAAGTCTGAAGCTAGGTGTATTGGAACTCCCTCATATGTTATTTGCTTGTTTTCTCTTGCTTCTTTCAGGATCCTCTCTTTATCTTTCATCTTTGACAATTTGATTACAATAAGTCTTGGGGTAGTCTTCTTTGGATTGAATCTGACTGATGACCTTTAATCTTTATGTACCTGGATAATTATAATTTTCTGCAGGTTTCAAAAGTTTCCTATTTCTTTAAGTAAACTTTCTAACCCACTGCAAATCTCTACTTCCTCTTAAACCCCAATGACTTAAGCATTTGCTATTTTGATGCTGTTCCGTAAATCCCACTGGCTTTCTTCATTCTTTTGATTCTTTTTTCCACCATAACTGTATATTTTCAAGTAATCTGTCTTCAGGTTCACAGATATTTTCTTCTCCTTGATCAACTGGCTGTTGACGCTCTCTATTGTATTTTTCATTTTGCTCACTTATTTTTCAGCACTTGCATTTTTGTTTGATTAAAAAAATCAATCTCTGTTAAATTTATCATTCTGATCATGTATTGTTTCATTTTGTCGAACTGTTTCTCTGTATTTTCTTGAAGTGTAGTAAGCTTCCTTAAAACAGTTATTTTTAATTATATGTCAGACAGTTCATACATCTCTCTCTCTTTAGGGCCAGTCACTGGCACTTTAGTTTGTCCATTTGGGGACACCATATTTCCCTGATTTTCTTGATCTTTCTGGTCATGCATTGATATCTGTGCATTGAAGTAGTAGATATTTATTCCAATCTTCACAGTATAGTTTTGTCTGGGAACATAATTCAACAGTAAGCCTGTCCAGAGATTCTAGGTGGGTCAGCTGGTATGGCCCATAAACCTATGATCATAGTAGCCACTGAAACACTGGGGGACACCTTAAGCCCAGGACCATCACAGTTGGTACAGCACCACGCTGGAAACCCTTGGCCACTGAAGATGATGTAGCGATGGGATGCATCTGAAGTCCACAGCCTCTAAGATCCGCCTGCTGCTGAGGTTTCTCCAAAACCCAAGGCCTCTGTAGTCAGCTGGCAGTGATGCAGGCCAGAGATTGAGTCAATTTCCCTTAGCATTCTCCTTCAGGGATGCCCAGAAAGGGGTTATGTTCCTATAGCTGTCCACTTTTTGGTGCTGCTGCATAGCATGCAAAGCTCTCTGTAAACCAGGCCCAGATTTTCTTTTCCTCTGTTAACTCATTGTAGGGAATGCCCCCTGAGACCATAGGTGCAAATGGGGAGAGAGAAGACAGTGTAGCAGCAGTAGGAACCATGCAAATTTGGGCCACTTCCCCTAAAATTTACTTGTTCCTACAGGGCCTGTTAGGGCCCAATCATGTATATACGACTTCCATCTGATAGTGGAGTATTGTGTTGCTGCGCATGTCCAACATTATGACTCACTGAGTCAAGTAACACCCAGTTCATGATGGACAGCTAGGGTTGCATGGTAACTTGGTGGCCCACGGTCAAGCATTTGGTCTCTGCTAAAGCCCAATAGTAGCCCAAGAATTGTCTCCTAAAAGGAGACTAGTTATCCAAGGATGATGAAAGGGGCCTTTCTCCAAAATCCCAAGGGAGTGTGGTTCAATTTACCTGTAAGGGCCTGCCAAAGGCTCTATACACCATCCCTATCTGCTAGATCAAATGGCCCAAGTGGCAGAGCAGTTTGTACAGCAGCCTGGACCTATTGTAGAGCCTTCTCTTATCCTGGGTCCTACTGAAAACTGAAAGGTAGCTTTTTGGGCTACCTGGGAAATGGCCCAGCATAACATTCCCAAATGAGGAATATGTTGCCTCCAAAATCCAAAGAGGCCCATTAGGCATTGTGCCTCTTTCTTGGTTATAGGAGGGGCCGATGCAAACAACTTAACCTTCACCTTAGAAGGGATATCTTGATAGGCCTCACACCACTGGAATGCAAGAAATTTCACGGAGGTAGGCGGCCTCAAATTTGAGTTGGATTTATTCTCCACTCTTTAGCTTGTGAATGTCTTACCAATATATCTAGGGTCATTGCCACCTCTTGCTCACTATGTCCAATCAACATAATGTCATCAGTATAATGGACCAGTGTGATATCTTATGAAAGGGAAAGGTGACCAAGATGCCTGCAAACTAAATTATGACATAGGGCTTGAGAGCTGATATACCCTTGAGGTAGGACATTGAAGGTGTATTGCTGTCCTTGCCCATGGAAGGTAAACTGTTTCTGTTGGGCCTCATAGACGGGGATGGAAAAAAAGGCATTTGCCAGATCAATAACTGCATAGCATGTAGCAAGGGATGTGTTAATTTGCTCAAGCAACGAAACACCTCTGGTACAGCAGCTGCAAATGGAGTTACCACCTGGTTAAGCTTATGACAACCCACTATCATTCTCCAACATCCATCTGTCTTCTGCACCAGCCAGATACATAAGTTGAATGGGGACGTGGAAATCATACCATCCCTGCATCTTCCAGTTTCTTGATGGTGGCACTAGTCTTTGCAATCCCTCCAGGAATTCAGCATTGCTTTTGATTTACGATTTTCCAAGGTAGAGGCAGTGCTAGTGCCTTCCACATGGCCTTACTCGCCATAATTATCTTCACTTCACAGGACAGGAACTAATATGGGGATTCTGTCAGCTGCTAAGTATTATCCCAAGTATGCATCCTAGAACTGAAGGAAGAATCACAGCATGGGTTTGGAGACCACTGGATTCACTGTGAGACAGGCCTGAGTTAAAACTCCATTGATCATCTAACCTCCATCAGCCCATGTTCTGATGGAGGCCCACGGTGACATTTTGGATCTCCTGGAATCAGTGTCAGTTCAGAGGCAGTGGCCAGTAAGCTGTGAAATGTCTGATATTTCCTTTTCCCCAATGTGCAATTACCCTGGTTAGAGGCCACAGGTCCCTTTGAGGTAGGCTGGGAAAAGATTCACAACATACATTTTTATGGTGAATAAAGGTCCTTCCTGAAGGGGATGCAGCCGCCTCTTTATTTAAGGGCTTTTGGGTCTCTAGACAAGCTCAAGTGTGCTATGTATATGTTTTGTGAAGTTTTCTTTTGCTCCTTGCTTTGTGCTGTTTCTTTTGATTTCCATTTTTCTGGTTATTGAGGTAGGTGTCTGACTATCATATTGCAGGCTTTCTGTAATTTTCTGGTGGTCCTTCACTGTGCACTAATATTTAAGAAAGGAGCCATGACAAGGTGTGAGTCAGCTTTATCACTGAGCGTATGGTATCTCTTGCTTCCATTGTGACCCATTGTTTCTCCCCACACCTCATAACATAAGTTCTTTTAAGTAGGTCTGATCAGTTAATCCAAAGAAGAATCCTCTCTTATCTTGTCAAGAGGATATATGTTATGTTTCTATATTTAGGGAGCAGGGCTGGAAAAAAGGGCTGAATGCACACTGGGGAGTTTCTACCATATTATTTTATATATATATGCGCACGCGCACACACACACACACACACACTGTTATTGACTTTAGTCACCCTGATGCACAATAATCTGAAAACTTATTCCTCCTGTAAATCTGAACTTTTGTACCCTTTGATTAATACTTTCTCCTTTTCACACCGTCCCCCCTCCCCCACCTTGGCTCTGGTAACCATCATTCTACTCTCTACTTCTATGAGGTCAACGTTTTTAGTGTTTTCATGTAAGTGAGATCATACAGTATTTGTCCTTCTGTGCCTGGCTCATTTCTCTTAGTGTAATGTCCTCCAGGTTTCCCTACGTTGTTGCAAGTGACAGAATTTCCTTCTTTTTAGAAGGCTGAATAGTATTCCATTGAGTACATATATCACATCTTCTTTATCCATGCATCTTCTGATGGACACATAGGTTGCTTCCATATCTCAGCTATTGTGAATCCGTGAACACGGGAATGCAGATATCCCTTCCACATACTGATTTCAATTCCTTTGGATATATACTTAGAAGTGGGATTGCTGGATCCCACTGGTAGCTGTAGTGGATTGCTGGTAATTCTATTTTGAGTTTTTTGAGAAACTTCCATACCATTTCCCATAATGGCTATATTAAATTATACTCCCAACAACAACATACCAGGGATACTTTTCATCCACATCTTTACCAACACTTGTTATCTTTTGTCATTTTGATAAAAGTCACTCTAACAGGTATGAGGTGACACCTCGCTGTGCTTTGAATGTACATTTCCCTAATGATGAGAGATGCTGCACTTTTTTCCACATACCTATTGTATTGTCGTTTGGAATCTGTAGTTGGGCAGGGCTCCATGCTGGGATCCAAGGCTAGGTGAGGTGTACAGAGTGGACAGGGCCAGAGGCTATGCTCCACACACATGCATTGGCTGAGCTTATCTTTAGATCCAGGGTAGTCTTATACATCATGGTATACTACGCAGCCATAAAAAAGAATAAAATATGTCCTGTGCAGCAACATAAATGAAGCTGGATGCCATTATCTTAAGTGAAATAACTCAGAAACAGAAAATCAAATACTGCATGTTCTCACCTATAAGTAAGTGGGAGCTAAACAACGAGTACACACTGACATAAAGATGGAAATAATAGACAGCGGGGACTCCATAAAGGGACAGGGTGGGAGGGGAGTAAGGGTTAAAAAACTGCCTATTGAGTACACTGCTCACTATTTGGGTAATGGGTACACTAGGTGCCCAAATACCACCATTACTCAGTATACCCATGTAACAAACCTACACATGTACACCTTGAATCTAAAATTTAAAAACAGAAAAGCACAGCATCAAGGTGTGGTAGAGTCGCCACTCAGCTGTTGGTGTTGTGTGAGGCCAGATACTCCCTTGGCAGGTAAATGCTGACCTACACTTGCCTCCTGCTAGGGGGAAGGCTTCAGGAAAGCACCAGGGCTTGGGTGGAACACTGCTCTACCTCTGCAGTTGAGGGGGGCCAGATGCTCCCTCCAGAGGAAAACACGGACCTGCACCTATCTTCTGGCCTGGGGAAGGTTTAAGGAGAATGCTGGGGCTGGATGGGGAAGCTGGCTAGCGATGTGAAGCTGGCAGACCTGTGGACCATGTTTCTTGCAGAGTTATGCCGTTGGCTAGTCCCTCTGGTGTGGTGCCTCATTTGCCAGAATGCAGAGTCATCACTAATGTCACGTGCTGGTTGCTGGTTGCTGTGTGCTTCAGGCCCCGTTCTTCATTTCTAACTGATCCCTGGTGGTCTAGCCCTGCCAGCACTCCCAGTGTGTCCTGGATCTAAAGATAAGCTCAGCCAATGCATGTGTGTGTGGGGTGAGACAGGACTAAGCCTCCCGTGAAGGGTCCCAGAATGGTGGAAAAGTTGAATATCCAACTCTACTATCTTTCCCCGTGGGGGAAACTGTGGGCCTAGGGGAATCTGTGTGTGGCACTGTGTAGCTTGGGAGATACGTGACATGGTCAAAGAGAAACAATTCCTCTTACCCTTTGAATATGGCTTCTCTTAGTTCTGCAGTCCAATGGGGTGTTTCAGCTTCACTTCTGAGTTCTTGGATATTGGCAAAGGTATTCTTGTTTGTGGATAGTTGCTAGCTGGATTTCTAGGGGTGTGGGGAGCTGGGCCAGAGAACTCCAATCCTACCATCTGATGCAACTTCCCACCAATTTAGAATTCTCTTCTGTAAGTGCTTACTTAACAGAATTGCTAAACCTACTCAGTTACCACTTCTCCCTCTGCTTTCTATCTTTTGTTCTTGCCTCCCTTCCAATTTTTGACTTCATAGGCTTGTAACCTTAAAAAATTTTTTTTCTCCCTGTCATTTTGGTAAGATTTTGGGAGAGAATAGAGATAAATAAACATACTTAATCTGCCATGTTTTAATTTATCTTCATTTAACTAAGTTTCCATAAGCCATGTTCCTTTTGTTCTTTTGAAAATATTTTTAAAAAAGAAGAGATGGGGGTCTCACTATGTTGCCCAGGCTGGTCTCAAACTCCCGGGCTCCAGACATCCTCCTGTGTCAGCCTCCCGAGGGTGACAGCACTGTACCCAGCCTTGTTATGTTCTGCTTAGGAGCTTCGGTGGCCCTTAATTATATGCAGGAAAAAACCCTCAAACATTTCCAAATGATTTTCTGGGAATCTCCATATGTTTTTCCTTTTCTTTGCTAATCAATTTCATTTGCCATATTATATTTTAGATGTGTTCTTTCCTCCTTCCAAAACTGTTCATAGTCTTCGCCTCTCTTGGAGTATCCACTTCCCTCTTCTCCTTCCCTGTACTATATGTGTTCTTTAAGGTCCTGCACAATTACTACGTCTTGTATTTTTCTTTCCTGTTTTACCACAAAATATATCTTTTATAAGAATAATATTTCCTAAGCTCATATTAGTCATTCATGTTAATGAAATGTTATGACATCCAAGGCTACATATTCTAAATAGTTCTCTGAATTCTCTATCTACGCATATTTTCCTTATATTTATTTTAAAGTATAACTCCATTTCATTATGACTGTATCATGTATACAAAAGAGTATATAATGCACATACACCATTTAAAGAATACTAAGACGAACACCTGTCTGTTAATCACCCAGATCAAGAACCAGAACATTACCAATACCTTAAAAATTTCCTATATGCCTCACCTTCCCTACCTCCACCACCTGCTCACAGGTAATCACTGACCTGATGTAGTGACTGCATTTATGTTTACATTCCCATGTTTTTTTTTTTTTTTTTTTTTTTTTTTGGTGGGGAGACAGGGTCTCACTCTTCCACCCAGGCTGGAGTGTAGTGGCAAGATCATGGCTCACTGCAGCCTCAGTCTCCTGGGCTCAAGAAAGCCTCCCACCTCAACCTCCCAGGTAGCTAGGACCACAGGCACAAACCACCATGCCCAGATAATTAAAACAATTTTTTTTTTTTTTAAGAGACAGGGTCTCCTTACATTGCCTAGGCTGGCCTTGAACTCCTGGGCTCAAGCAATACTCCCACCTTGGTCTCCCAAAGTGTTGGAATTACTGGTCTGCGCAACTGTGCCTGGCCTCCCATGCGTTTTTACACCTAGTTTTGCCACATATGTCTTAACAACATAGAAGTGCAAAGAGAAATAGAAAAATCCACTATTATCTCTTGCAACTTCAACAACTCTCTAAACAGATCCAGCAGGCAGAAAATCAGTAAGGACATAGCTGAACTAATCAATCAACTGGATTCAATGGATACTTATAGATGACTTCATCCAACAACAGGAGAATACATATTTTTCTCAGTCCCACACAAGTATTCACCAAGATGCACCATATGCCGGGCCATAAAATGCACCTTAACAAAATTTAAAAGAATAGAAATCATACAAAGTATGGTCTCAAACCACAATGTAATTAAACTAGAAGTCAAATTCACATAAAGAGCAGTATCTATTAAATAAACTGGAAAAATAATTAATAATCTTCCAAAACAAAGCACCAGGCCCAGTGACTTTCTTTTTAGGCTAGTGAATGCTAACACTGAAGGAACAAATAATGCTAATTCTCTAGAAACTCTTCCAATAGAAGCAGAGGGAATTTTTCCCAACTCATTCTACGAGGCCAGCCAGCATTGCCCTAATACCAAAACAAGACAAAGACATCACAAGAAAGGAAAGCTACAGAACTTTTAAATCCAACAATGTGTAAAAAGAATTGCACATCATGACCAAATGAGATTTACTCCAGGTATGCAAGGCTGGTCCCACATTCAAAAATAAATTAATGTAATCCACCAAATTAACAGGCTAAAGAGAAAAATCATATAGTAGATGCAGGAAAAGCATTTGACAAAGTCAACACTCATGCATGCTAAAAACTCTAAGCAAACTAGCAACAGAGGGGACCTTCTTAAACTTGATAAAAAGAGTCTAAAGAAAGCATACAAAAACTTAACAACGAGAAACTAGGTGCTCTCCTCTTAAGACTGGCTACACGACAAGGATGTCTCCTCTCATTATTTCTATTCAACATAGCATTGGAAATGCTAGCTAACATGAGAAAGTGAAATAAAAGGTGTTCAGATTGGGATGGAATAAATAAAACTGGTTTTTGTTTGCAGATGACATAAACAGCTGTTTAGAAAATCTTAAAGAACAGAAAAAAAAACCCCCCTGGAACTAATAAAAATTATACCTGCAGGATACAAAGTTCACACAAAAGTCAATTCACATGCTTTCAAAAACTAGTTTGAGGATGGAGGCAGAACAAGATGGGTGAATAGAAGCCTTCACCAATCATCTTCTCCATAGGAACATGAAATTTAACAACTATCTACCCAAAAAAGCAACTTCATAAGAGCCAAAATCAAGTGAGTAATCACACTATCTGGTTTTGACATCATATCAAGGAAAGAGACACTGAAGAAGGTGGGAAAGACAGTCTTGAGTTGCCAACATCACCCCTTCCCCATCTCTCAGTAGTAGCTGCATAGAGCAGACAACGAATCTGTGTGCTTTCAGGAGACAGAGTACAGTGATTGTGGGACTTTCCATTGGAATTCAGTGCTGCCCTGTCACAGTGTCACCAGGCAGAACTCAGACGATACCCACAGAGGGAACATTTTGACCAGCCCTAGCCGGAGAGAACTGCCCATCTTCATGGTGGGAACACGAGTTTTGGCAAGCCTTGCCATCACAGGCTAAAGTTCTCTGGAGTCCTAAATAAACTTGAAAGATAGTCTAGGCCACAAAGACTGCAATTCCTAGGCAAGACCTAGTGCTGTACTGGGCTCAGAGCCAGTGGACAGGGGTGGCATGCAACCTAGTGAGACACCACCCTGGGTCGCTAATGGAGTGCTTGTGCCACCCCTCCCCAACGCTAGGCAGCACAGCTCACAGTTATGAAAGAGACTCCTTCCTTCTGCTTGAGGAGAGGAGAGGGAAGAGCACAAAGGGCTTTGTCTTGCAACTTGGATATCAGCTCAGCCACAGCAGAAAGGACACTGGGCAGTTCTGAGGCCAGTTCTGAGGCCCAATTCCAGGCCCTAGTTCCTAGATGACATTTCTAGACACACCCTGGGCCAGAAAGGAATCTGCTGCCTTGAAGAGAAGGACCCAGTCCTGGCAGGATTTATCACCAGCGCTTGGGCCCTGAATAAACAGCAGAGGTAGCTAAGGAGTACACACCACGGGTGCTGGATGAGGCTCTGAGATGTGCCAGCGTCATGTGTGACCCCGCACATTCCCAGGTGCGGCAGCTTGAGAAAAGCAGAAGGAAGAGTAAAAGGGACTTTGTCTTGCAGCTTAGGTACCAGCCTGGCCACGGTGGAGTAGGGTACCAAGCGGGCTCTTAGGGTCCCCAATTCTAGGTATTGGTTCTCTTAGGGTCCCCATTTCCAGGCATTGGTTCTTGGACAGCATTTGCAGCATTTTTAGACTTGCCTTGGGCTAGAGGGGAACCAACTGCCCTGAAAGGTGAGTCCCAAGCCTGGCAGCATTTACCACAAGCTGACTAAAAAGCCTTTGGTCCTTAGGTGAACGTTAACTGTAGCCTGACAGCACTCATTGTGGGCCTGTGGTGGTGGTGGCCACAGGAAAAGACTCCTGTCTGTGAAAAGGAAAGAGAGGAGTGGAAAGGGCTATGTCTTGTGGTTTGAGTGCCAGTTCAGCTGCAGAAAAATACAGCACCAGGTAGATTTCTAAGGTTTCTGACTCCAGGTCTTGGCTCCCAGATGGTACCTCTGGACCCACATGGGGCCTGGGGGAACTTGCAGCCCTTAAGGGAAAGACACAAGACTAGCTGGCTTCATCATCTGTTGATTGTAGAGCCCTAGGGCCTTAAGCGAACATAGGTGGTAGCCAGGTTACAGCAGGCCTTGGGTGAGATCCAGTGCTGTGCTAGCTTCAGGTCTGACCCAGCGCAGTCCCAGTGGCAGTGGCCACAGGGGTGCTGTGTCACCCCTCCCCCAGCTCCAGGCAGCTCGGCACTGAGAGAGAGAGAGAGATTCCGTTTGTTTGGCAGAAAGTAAGAGAACAGAACAAGAGTGTTTGCCTGGTAATTCAGAGAATTTTTCCAGATTTTTTCCAAGACCACCAAGAGTCACAGCATTACTGGGTTTCGGATGCCTCCTAATGCAGATATGGTTGCAGTGACCAAAAACTTAGATCACAACACCCAAGTCCCTTTGAATACCTGGAAAGCCTTCCCAAGAAGGATAGGTAAAAACAAGCTCAGACTGTGAAGTCAACAATAAATACCTAATTCTTCAATGTCCAGACATCAGTGAACAACCACAGGCATCAAGACCATCCAGAAAAGCATGACTTCATCAAATGAAGTAAATACAGCAACAGGGACCTATCACAGAGAGAAAGAGATATGTGGTCTTTCTAACACAGAATTCAAAATAGCTATTTTGAGGAAACTCAAGAGAAATTCAAGATAATACAGAGAAGGAATTCAGGATCCTATGAGATAAACTTTAAAAAAAAAAGAGTTTGAAATAATTAAAAAGAAACAGAAATTCTGGAGTTGAAAAATGCAATTGACATACTGAAGAATGTATCAGAGTCTCTTAATAGCAGAATTGATCAAGCAGAACAAAGAATTAGTAAGCTTGAAGACAGGCTATTTGAAAATATACAATCAGAGAAGACAATAGAAAAAAGAATAAAAAAGAATGAAGTATGCTTACAAGATCTAGAAAATAGCCTCAACGGGGCAAATCTAAGAGTTATGGGCCTTAAAGAGGAGGCAGAGACAGAGATAGGGGTAGAAAGGTTATTCAAAGAGATAATAACAGAGAACTTCCCAAACCTCAAGAAAGACATCAATACTCAGTATAAGAAGGTTACAGCACACCAAGCAGATTTAACCCAAAGAAGACTACCTCAAGACATTTAATATCAAACTACTAAAGGTGAAGGATAAAGAAAGGATCCTAAAAGCAGCAAGAGAAAAGAAACAACTAACATACAATGGAGGTCCAATATGTCTCTCAGTGGAAACTTTACAGGCAAGGAGAGAGTGGCATGATATATTTAAAGTGCTGAGGGAAAAAATATTGTACCCTAGAATAGTAAATCTGGGGAAAATATCCTTCAAACATGAAGGAGAAATAAAGATGTTCGCAGACAAACAAAAGCTGAGGAATTTCATCAACACAAGGTCTGTCCTACAAGAAATGCTAAAGGGAGATATTTAATTCAAAAGAAAAAGACATTAGTGAGCAGTAAGAAATCATCTGAAGACACAAAACTCACTGCTGATTTTAAGTACACAGAAAAACACAGGATATTAAATACTGTAATTGCTGTGTGTAAATTAGTCACATGTTAAGTAGGAAGGCTAAAAGAGGAACCAATCAAAAATAGTAACTACAACAACTTTCAAGACATGGACAGTATAATAAGATGTAAATACGAACAACAAGAAGTTTAAAAGCGGGGGGACAAGGTTAAAGTGTAGAATTCTTACTCGTTTTCTTTTCAAATTTCTCATTCGTTTAGGCAATCAGTGTTGTCATCAGTTTAAAATAATGGGCTATAATTATTTGCAAGCTTCATGGTAGTCTCAAATCAAATAACATACAACAGCTACATGAAAAATAAAAAGCACCAAGAAATTAAAACATACCACCTGAGAAAATCACCATCACTAAAAGGAAGACAGAAAGGAAGAAAAAAAGGAAGAGAAGACTACACAACAACCGTAAAACAAATAACAAAATCACAGAAGTATGTCCTTACTTATCAATAATAACACTGGATGTAAATGGACTAAACTCTCCAATCAAAAGACATACAGTGGCTGAACGGATTAAAAAACAAGACTCAACAATCTGTTACCTAAAAGAAACATGCTTAACCTATAAAGACATGAATACATTGAAAATAAAAGAATGGAAAAATATATTCAATGCAAATGGAAAACAAAATAGGAGGAGTAGCTATACTTACATCAGACAAAATAGATTACAAGACAAAAACCATAAAAAGGGACAAATAAGGTTATTATATAATGATAAAGGGGTCAACTCAGCAAGAGGGCATAACTTTATTGTAAATATATATGCAACCGACACTGAAGCACCCAGATATATAAGGCAAATATTATTAGAGCTAAAGAGAGAGACAGACCCCAATACAATAATAGCCAGACACTTCAACATCCCTCTTTTAGCATGGGACAGATTATCCAGACAGAAAATCAACAAAGAAACATTGGACTTAATCTCCACTACAGACCAAATGAACCTAAGAGATACTTACAGAGCATTTTATTCAATAGATGTAGAGTGCACATTCTTCTCCTGAACACATGGATCATTCTCAAGGACAGACCATATATTAGACCACAAAACAAGTCTTAAAACATTAAAAAAATTCAAATATAAAGTATCTTCTCTGACCACAATAGAATAAAACTAGAAGTCAATAACAAGAGGAATTTTGATAACTATTCAAACATATCAAATTTAAACAATATGCTCCTGAATGACCAGTGGGTCAGTGAAGAAATTAAGAGGGAATTGAAGGGCAGGCAATTACAGTTCAGATAATAGGCATGGATGAAAGAAGGAATTGAAATATTTCTTGAACCAAATCATAAGAGAAACATAACACATACCAAAACCTATGGAATACAGCAAAAGCAGTATTAAGAGAAGTTTATGGCTATAAGTGCCTATACCAAAAATAGTGTAAAAACATCAAACAAACAACCTAATAATACATCTTAAAGAACTAGAAAAGCAAGAGAAAAACCAAACCCAAAATTACTAGAAGAAATAACAAAGATCAGAGCGGAGATAAATTAAATTGAAATGAAGAAAACAATACAAAAGACCAATGAAAGGAAAAATTTGTTTTTTGAAAAGATAAATAAAATCAATAAACTTCTAGCCAGACTAAGAAAAAAAGACAGAAGACTCAAATAAATACAATTGGAGACGAAAAAGAAGACATTACAACCAATGCCACAGAAATTCAAAGGATCATTAGAGGCAACTATATGCCAATAAATTGGAAAACCTAGAAGAAATGAATACATTCCTAGACACATACAACCTACCAAGATTGAACCATGAAGAAATCTAAGATTTAGACAGACCAATAACAGGTAACGAGATTGAAGCCATAAGAAAAAGTCTTCCAGCAAAGAAAAGCCCAGGACTTGATGGCTTCATTGCTGAATTTCAGCAAACATTTAAAGAACTAATACCAATCTTACTCAAACTATCCCCAAAAATAGAAGAGGTGGGAATACTGTGAAACTTATTCTATGAGGCCAGTATTACCTTGATACCAAATCCAGAAAAAGACATATCAAAAAAAGAGAACTACAGGTCAATATCCCTGATGAACACTGATGAAAAAATCTAAGACAAAATTAATAAACCAAAGTCAATGACATATTAGAAAAATCATTCATTATGATCAAGTGGGATTTATCCAAGGGATGCAAGGATGGTTCGATATACACAAATCAATGTGATACACTGTATCAACAGAATGAAGTACAAAAGTCATATGGTCATTTCAATTGATACTGAAAAGCATTTGATAAAATTCAACATCCCTTCATGACAAAAAAAATTTTAAAAACTCGGTATAGAAGGGACATACTTCAACATAATAAAAGCCATATATGATAGATCCACAGTTAGTACCATACTAAATGGGGAAAAACTGAAAGTCTTTCCTCTAAGACCTGGAACACAAGTCTACCCACTTTCACCACTGTTATTCAACAGTACTGGAAGCCCTAGCTAGAGCAATCAGACAAGAAAAAGATATGAAGGGCATCCAGATTGGGATGGAAGAAGTCAAATCATCCTTGCTTGCAGAAGATATAATCTTTTTTTTTTTTTTTGAGATGGAGTCTCCCTCTGTCACCCAGGCTGGAGTACAGTGGCTCAATCTCTCCTCACTGCAACCTCTGCCTCCTGGGTTTAAGTGATTCTCCTGCCTCAGCCTCCTGATTAGCTGGGATTAAGGTGCGAGCCACCACACCTGGCTTTTTTTTTTTTTTTTGTATTTTTAGTAGAAACGGGATTTCAGCATGTTGGTCAGGCTGGTCTTGAACCCCTGACCTCATGATCTGCCCTCCTCAGCCTCCCAAAGTGCTGGGATTATACAAGCGTGAGCCACTGTGCCTGGATGATACAATCTTATATTTGGAAAAACATGAAGTCTCTATCAAAAAACTATTAGAACTTACATATAAATTCAGAAAAGTTGTAGGATACAAAATCAACATACAAAAAATCAGTAGCATTTCTATATGCCAAGAGCAAACAATCTGAAAAAGAAATAAAAAAGTAATCCTGTTTACAATAGGTACAATTAAAACTAAATACATAGGAATTAACATAACCAAAGAATTGAAAGATCTCTGCAATGAAAACTATAAAATATTGATGCAAAAAATTAAAGAGGACACAAAAAAGGAAAACATTCCATATTCATGGATTGGAAGATTCAATATTGTTAAAATGTCCACACTACCCAAAGCAATCTACAGGTTCAATGCAACCCTTATCAAAATACCAAAGACATTCTTTACAGAAATAGGAAAAAAAATCCTAGAATTTGTATGGAACCCACCAAAGACCCAGAATAGCCAAAGCTATTCTAAACAAAATGAAGAAAACTGGAGGAATCACATTACCTGACTTCAAATTATACCACAGAGCTATAGTAACCAAAACAGCATGGTACTGGCATAAAAACAGACACATAGACCAATGGAACAGAACAGAGAACCCAGAGTCAAATCAACACATCTACAGTGAACTCATTTTTGAGAAAGGTACTAAGTACATATATTGGGGAAAGGACAGTCTCTTCAAGAAATGGTGCTGGGGGCTGGGCGTGGTGGCTGATGCCTGTAATCCCAGCAATTTGGGAGGCCGAGGTGGTGGAGATCACCTGAGGTCAGGAGTTCAAGACCAGCCTGGCCAACATGAGGAAACCCCATCTCTACTAAAAAATACAAAAGTTACGTGGGTGTGGTGGGCACATGCTTGTAATCCCAGCTACTTGGAGGCTGAGGCAGGAGAATCGCTTGAACATGGGAGGTGGAGGTTGCAGTGAGCCAAGATCATGCCATTGTACTCCAGCCTGCGTGATAAGAGTGAAACTTCTGTTTCAAAAAAAAAAAAAAAAAAAGGTGCTGGGAAAACTACATATCAATATGCAGAAGAATGAAACTAGACGCCTATCTCTTGCCATATACAAAAAACAAGTGAATTAAAGACCTAAGTCTAAGATCTCCAACTGCATTTAGGAAACTCTCCAGAACACTGGAGTGGGCAAAGATTTCTTGAGCAATATCCCATAAGCACAGGCTACCAAAGCCAAAATGGACAAGTAGAATCACATAAAATTAAAAAGCTTCTGCAAAGTGAGACTCAAAAAAAAAAAAAAAAAAAAAAAAAGCTTCTGCACAGCAAGGGAACAATCAACAATCAAAAAATTGAAGAGACAACCCACAGAATGGGGGAAAATATTTGCAAACGAGCCATCTGACAAGGGATTAAGAACCAGAATACATAAAAAGCTCAAACAACACTATAGGAAAAAAAATCTAATAATCCAAATAAAAATGGGCAAAAGATCTAAATAGACATTTCTTAGGTGAAGACATAAAAATGGCAAATAGGTATATGAAAAGGTGCTCAACATCACTGATCATTAGAGAAATGCAAATCAAAACCAGAATGAAATATCATCTCACCCAAGTTAAAATGGATTTCATCCAAAAGACAGGCAGTAACAAATGCCGGAGAAAGGGAACCCCTGTACGGTGTGGGTGGGAATGTAAATGAGTATAACCACTATGGAGAACAGTTTGGAAGTTCCTCAAAAAACTAAAAATAGAAGTACCATATGATCTAGCAATCCCAGTGCTAGGTATATACCCCCCAAAAAGGAATTCAATATATTGAAGAGATACCTACTCCCATGTTGATTGCAGCACAATTCACAATAGTCAAGATTTGGAAACAACCTAAGTGTCCATCAACAGGCGAATGGATAAAGAAAATGTGGCACATATACACAATGGAGCACTATTCAGCCATAAAAAAGAACGAGATCCTGTCATTTGCAACAATATGGGTAGAACTGGAGGCCATTATGCTAAGTGAAATAAGCCAGGCACAAAAAGACAAATCTCACCATATTCTCACTTATTTGTGGGAGCTAAAAATTAAATCAATTGAACTCTTGGATACAGAGGGTAGAATGATGATTGCCAGGGGTTGGAAAGAGTGGGGTGTGTGTGTGTGTGTGTGTGTGTGTGTGTGGTGGGGGGGTTCTTGTGGAAGAGTGTAGGGATGGTTAATGAGTTCAAAAAATAGAATAAGATGTGGTATTTGATATCACAACAGGGTGACTATAGTCAATAATAATTTAATTGGATGTTTAAAACTAACTAAAAGAGTATAATTAGATTGTAACACAAAGAATAAATGCTTAAGGTGATGGATACCCCACTTACCCTGATGTGATTATTATACATTTTATGCCTTTATCAAAATCTCATAAACCCCCAAAATATATATACCTACTATGTACCCACAAAAATTAAGGATAAAAAAGTTTAAAAACATAGTTTACCCATTACTAAACAATGTATTATTTAATTTTTCTAGTGTTGCACTTTATAAATGGAATTACACTTTACCTTTCCTCTATGACTTGCTTTTATCATTCCATATTATGCTTGTGAGATTCATTCATATTGATTAGTGTTGTTTTGTATATTTTCATTGTTGTATAGTGTATACATTGTTAGCATGTTTACACCAGGGGTGTAAACCATGGATGGAGCTGGAAGCCATTACACTCAGCAAACTAATGCAGGAACAGAAAACCAAACACTGCATGTTCTCACTAGTAAGTGGGAGCTCAATGATGAGAACACATGGACACATGGTGGGGTGAGTGGGAACATATGCAGGGAACCTGCTGGTTGTGGGGAATGGGGAGAGGGAGAGCCTCAGGAAGAATAGCTAAGGGATACTGGGTGTAATACCTCGGTGATGGGATGATCTGTGCAGCAAACCACCATGGCACATGTTACCTATATAACAAACCGGCTGTGCCCCTCAACTTGCAAGCTGAAGAAAAAAAAATAAAGACCAGCTTGGGCAACAGGTGGAGACCCTGTCTTTACAGAAAGTGGAAAAATTGGCCAGGCATGGTGACACATGCCACTTGGGAGGCTGAGATGGGAGGATTGCTAGAGCCTAGGAGTTTGAGGTTGTGGTGAAGTGTGGTCATGCCACCGCACTCCAGCCTGGGTGACAGACTGAGACCCTGTCGAAAGAAAAGAAAGGAAAGAAAGGAAGAAAGAAAGAAAGAAAGAAAGAGAGGGAGAGACTAAGCCAATCTATTGGTTGAACCGCAGGTGATTTTGTTGTGGTAGAAACCGGTGAGCGCCACTGAAAAGCACTGCCTTGTCTTTGCTAGCCTCACACTGTATAGGCTGGAAAAGCCAGATTTTTTTTTCAAGTCTCTCTTGTAGCTAGAATTGGCCATATAACCCACTGTGGCCAATGAGATACACAAGGACATCTAAGAAATTATTTTCTTTTCCTTTTTCTTTCTCTTTTTGATATAGGGTCTCATTGCCACCCAGGTTGAAGTGTAGCAGCCCAATCATAGCTTACTGCAGCCTCAAACTCCTGGGCTTGGGCATTCTTCCTACCTCAGCCTCCCCAGTAGCTAAGACTACCGGTGTGTGCCACCATGCCCGGCTAAGTTTTGTATTTTGTGCATACAGGCATGGTTTTGCCATGTTGCCCATGCTGGTCTCGAACTCCTGAGCTCAGGTAATCCGCCCATCTCAGCCTCCCAGTGCTGGGATTACAGGCATGTGCCACCGCACCCAGCGCAGTTACTTTCTTTTCTGACAAAGCGATAGCACCATTAAGGAAAAGGTCCTCTTTGCTACGTTGGCCACTCACTGTCACCCGCCTTTCTCACACTGAGTGAAGACTTGTGCTGTTAGAGCTTCAGCAGCCATCTTGTGACCATGAGGCCACAGATGAGGCCAACACTGAGGATGGTGGAGAAGAAGGTGGAAAAAGCCTAGGGCCTTAACCACTGGCTACTTCTAGGCTTCTTTTTAAGCAGCAGAATTTTTTTTTGTTGTTGTTAAATCATTATTAATCAAGTTTTCTGTTACTTACAGTTAAACCAATAGTAATAGGCATGTTTGGTTTCTTCATTATACATTTCTCCATGAGTGGAAATTAAAGTTTCTTTCTTCTTCTTTTTTTTGCAATTGCAAACAATGCTGCTACAAATATTATTTTACACACCTCCTTAGGTAACTGTGCATGGGTTTCTCTAGGGTATATAAGGGTATTGAGCTTGTAACCATGGGGGATGTGCATCTTTAACTTTGCCTGATAATGTAAAATTCTTTCAAATTGGTTGTGCCAGTTTACCCTTCCATCAGCAATCCACATTAGTGTTCCATTCTTGCGTATCCTCACCAATGACTTTCTAAAACTTTAATATATTTATCAGTCTGGTATATGTAAAATGGATCTCATTGGGCTATAAATACTTTTCTTTGATTACTAATGAGGCTGAACATCAGGTCATATATTTATTAATGAGCTGAATTTATCAAATGTTTACTTGCATAGTTTGAGTAACTTTCGAATTGTAGAAATCCTTCACTATCCTGAGACAACAAAGATATTCTATATTTCTAAATTTTTTCAGTTTAGCCTTTCATATGTACATATTTAATTCATCTGAGATTATTTTTACATATAGTATGAGGTTAAAAATTTTTTATTTCATTTTTTACTAAGCCGAGGAAAGCAGGAAGTAAAAAAACATTTTGAAATAAAGCTTTATTTTGTCCCTATTGAGATGATCATCTAATTTTACTCCTTTAAGCTATTAATGTAATAAATTACATTAAAACATTTAAAAATATTATACACAACTTGCACTTCTGGTATAAATAAACTTGATCATATATCATATATTTTTCATATATATTACTGGATCTATGTACTTATTTATTCAGAGACAAGGTCTCACTCTATTACCTAGGCTGGAGTACAGTGGTAAGATCATAGCTCCCCATGGCCTCAAATTCCCGGGCTTGGGCAATCCTCCTGCCTCAGCCTCCCAAGTAGCTAGGATTACAAGTGCATGCCACTGCACTTGGCTAATTTTTAACTTTTGTATAGAGATAGGGTCTCTCTCTGTTCCCCAGACTGGTCTGAAACTCCTGGCCTCAAGCAGCCCTCCTGCCCTGGCCTCCCCGAAGTGCTGGGATTAAAGGTGTGAGCCACTGTGCCTGGCCTATTGCTAAATGTATTTGATAATATTTTATTCAGGATTTGGCATCTACATTCATGAATAAGATCAGCTTCTGATTATGATTTTCCTTTCTTACATAGCTCTTGCCTGAATTTTGGGTATGCTAATGACTTCATCTCACTGTTTAGGATTGGAATTATCTGTGCTAGTGCTCTCTTCTCCTCAATGATTGTTAAATATTAATTGTTTCTTTTCAGTTAAAACATTACTCAAGTTCTATATGTATTTTTTGGGTCAACTTTGACGATTTACGTTTTTCTAGAATTTTTCCTTAGGTGCTGTGGAATTGGGGCCCACTGAATAATGCTGCTTGGCTCCCTGGATTCAACCCCTTCCTAGGGATATGTATGGACACATTTTCCACCTTGGCAGGGGTCCCGGGTCCAGAGCACATAAAACTCCTGGGTCTCTGTGTGTGCCTGAGTGGCTGCTCTGCTGAGACTCCACACAGCTCTGTGTATTGGACCCAAGGCCCTGGTGGCATGGGCTCATAAGGGCATCTCCTGATCATGCGCTGCAGAGATCCATGGGAGAAGTGTGGTACTGGCGTAAGGATGAATATGTAGGGCAATGGAATAGAATTTAAAAATCCCAGAAATATACTGTCACATTCACTCTTAACTGACTTCCAACAAGAGTGCTGAAACAATTCAATGGGGGAAACGACAGTCTTTTCAGCAAATTACGCTGGGACAACTAGATCTCCAGATATAAAAGAATTCATTTGGACCCCCACCACAAAATGAACTCACTGCAAATACAGACCAAATACAAACTCAAAATAGACCAAAGACTTCAATGTAAGAGCTAACACTGTAATACTCATAGGAAGAGAAACAGTGTGGTACTTTGTCACTTTGGATTTGGCAACGGTTTCTTTGATATGACACCCAAAGCACACAGAACCAAAGGAAAAAAATAAGTAATTAGGAATTCATAAAAATGTAAACTTTGTGCTTTAAGGATATCATGAAGAACCTGAAAAGACAATTCACAGAATGGGAGAAAATCCTTGTAAATCATATGTTTGATAAAGAACTTGTATCTAGAATATAAAGAACTCTTAGGGCCAGGTGCGGTGGCTCACAAGTACGGTAATTATTTACCCAACTCTTGGTGAATCAGTGAGTGAGGGCGATCATCGTGATGGTGGGTTAAATCAAGAAATTAATGTTGCCAAATTGTTAAGAAACACCTCCTACCATCACACAGTTCAAAACTCAACAATCACAAATACGGTGGCTCTCTGAGCGCTTTCCTACAGCATTGTTTATCGTCATGTCATAGTCTTGTCTACTTTACAAATTTTTATTTTACGATCGTTTGTATTCATCCATCCATTCATTCATTTTCTAACCTACTTATTCCAGTTCAGGGCTGTGGTTGGCCAGAGCCCATTCTGGTAGCTCAGGGCTCAAGGCAGGAGCCTACCCTGGACAGGACGCCATCCCATTGTAGGGCACACTGACATTCACACCCACACTCACTCCAACTGAGACCACACAGACACACCAATGAACTTCAAGTGCACAGCTTTGGGATGTGGGAGGAAACCAGAATACCTGGAGGAAAGTCACGCAGACACAGGGAGAGCATGCAAACTCCACACAGCAGTGGCCCCAACAGGGAATCAAGTTTTTTCTAATCAATGTTATAATGAACATTACTTGAGGACCTGCTGTTTGTCATTTCCTATGTTTGGAATTTTCCCCCAGTTGGCTAGGTTTTACTTCTTTTCAATAACGCAGATGTCACCTTTTTAGGAAAGTCCTCCCTGACTCCCTCTCCTCCAGGCCAGAGTTGGTGCACCCTCTTTGTGCTCCTCTGCACGCTGGCCTCACTCCTATATAATGTCTGTTTCTTGTTTGTCTCTCGCACTAAATGAAAGATTATTGAAGGCAGGTACTTTATCCTTTAGTTAAAAGCACCTTGCCCTGTGTCTAGGTGTTTAATAGACTAAGGAAGTCTGTCTATACCTCGTGATAACCTACTAACTTTAACAGTAATGTATCTTGCCTCTCAGGTAGAATTTGTGGGGGTGTGTGTGTGTGTGTGTGTGTGTGTGTACGGGTACTGGACACCACCGGGGTTGACTTTTATAAACCAGCAGGACACATTTTGAGATATTTCCAGGATTTGCCACCAACCCGAATGAGGCTCTTGGATTGACGATTAGGTGTGGACACACTGTAAAACTCTAGTCCAAGAGTCTAGCATTTTCTAAGTTAGTAATTAGTTCTGATTATCAATTTTTTTGTGTTTTATAAAAGAAGGCACTTGAAAATAACATATAAGACATGTTCCATTAAGTGCCACTAGGATTTTAAAATCTAGTTTAAGTTTTCATATTTCTATATTTAAAATTTAAAAAATTAAATACCCCTTTTTCATTTTCTCATTTGCTAAATAGGCTTTTCTCTTCAGAATTGTATATATGCCAGGCTTCTGTCCCAACGTGGCCATCTGTGTGCTGAGTACTATGGAATTCTGTAAAAACAAAATAAAATTTCATTTTTTATTATTTTCATAGCTAAAGTAATTTGATATGACATCATGATATATTGAATTTGTTATTGTGGTTAAGATATTGTTTACATTTGTAAATTTACTGTGTGCTCAAGATTCAGCTTTGTTCTTTCCACCTTATAGCCTCCTCCCCACGCGAACTTAATGAATTACAAATAAGTCACAATACAGTTTCCAACTCATCAAAATCTCTACACACAATCAGAATCCTGAATGAACTGAAACTATGGGAATACTTAAATAAATAACCCTAGTTTTAATCTCAATGAAATATATAGTAGAGTTTCTACAACTCATCTGTTAGAATTCTTTCTACATGAGCCTGCCTTCGAAATGACATATTCTTTCAAGGAAGGTTTCAAACGATATCTGGAGGCTTTAAGAAAAATGCTCTTAGAAATCAGATCGATCTGAAAAGCTCCCTTTTTCTCATGATACATAAGGAGAAGGGGAATTGAGTTGGAATTATTCCTAGTAAGGTACTTTTAGAACAGAAGCAACTGTTTTACTATGGGAAATTTCTAGAATTAAAAAATCAGATGATGAGGGCTAGTCTAGAATTTTATCCTAATCCTCTAATACTGCTTTTGTTTAACTTTCTAAAAACATGGCATCCACTCACAAAGGAACCTTTAAGATTGTTATCATGAGTGCCAGTAAGGAGGGATTCGAGGGGCGAAGGGATTATCTGATAGTAGAACCCATTGTGGGAAGTAGGAATAATGGTCAGGGAAGGCGTTTCCTGAAGAATACTCATTTCATGATTTTTTTTTTTTTGAGACAGAGTTTTGCTCTGTTGCCCAGGCTGGAATGCAATGGCACAGTCTCGGCTCACTGCAACCTCCACCTCCTGGGTTCAAGCGATTCCGCTACCTCAGCCTCCCAAGTAGCTGAGATTATAGGCATGCACCACCATGCCCCACTAATTTTTTTAATATTTAGTAGAGACAGGGTTTCACTATGTTGGTCAGACTAGTCTCGAACTCCTGACCTCAGGTGATCCACCTGCCTCTGCCTCCCAAAGTGCTGGGATTACAGGCATGAGCCACTGCACCCAGCCTATTTGATGATTTTAATAGAGAAATATAGGTTTGCCTAATAAATAGTAACAGATATTTTAATTTTGTTTCTGAAAATCATATTTACCATTCAGAATTTTAAATACAACTACCTTTTGTATAACTGCTGAGGAAAGAGTAAATGAAACATTTTTAATGTAGCAAAGAGTAAGATGGAAGTAAAATATAATAAATAACACATATAAGAAGATTGTAGGAAAAATATCAAGAAAAAGTTAATATAATCATATAAACAAGCTTAAAAATATATTTTCTTGATTAAGAAAGTAATTCATGGTCATTAAAGATAATTTTACAAATATGGAAAAAATTAACACATAAAAATTATCAAAAAGGCAAAAACCACATTAGTGTTTTCTTCAGATTTACCAAGTACAGGCTACTGTTTTATATTCATGTTCAGTCTATAAACATCATTTTCAATGTCTGCATAATTTTTCACTGAGTGAATTACCATCATTTGCTTAACACTCCTGTATTGGACATTTTGGTGGTTTTATTTTTTTCACTATTGGTAATATTATCGCTAGGAACATCATCAGATACACAGTCTTTTCTATGGTTAGGACCATTTCTTTTGATAAGATTCTTGGAAGTGTGATTGCTGGGTCAAAAGTTATAAACACTTTAAAAACTCTTTTAGGCTGGGCGCAGTGGTTCAACGCCTGTAATCCCAGCACTTTGGGAGGCCAAAGTAGGTGGATCACCTAAGGTCAAGAGTTTAAGGCCAGTGTAGCCAACATGGTGAAACTCTGTCTCTACTAAATATACAAAAAATAGCTGGGCCTGGCAGCAGGCTCCTGTAGTCCCAGCTACTCGGGAGGCTGAGGCAGGAGAATCACCTGAACTCAGGAGGTGGAGGTTGCAGTGAGTTAATATCATGCCACCACTGCACTCCAGCCTGGGCAACAGAGAGACTCTGTCTCCAAAAAAAAAAAAAAAAAACCAAAAACTTTTTAGCCTGGCATGGTGGTGGGCACCTATAGTCCCAGCTACTCAGGAGGCTGAGGCAGGAGGATCATGTGAGCCCAAGAGTTTGAGGCTACAGTGAGCTATAATCACACTACTGCACTCCAGCCTGGGTAACAGAGTGAGAACCTATCTCTGAAAACAAACAAACAAACAAACAAACAAAACTCTCTTGATACATATTGCCAAAATAATTTCTAAAATAATTATACCAATTTATGTTATTACTAGTGATCTATGACAGAACAAGTTTCATTATATTATTGCTAATGTTTGTGTTGTTATTATTACTATTATTATTTGAGATAAGGTCTTACTCTGTCACCCAGGCTAGAGTGCAGTGGCTCAATCACAGCTCACTGCAACCTCTGCCTTTCAGGCTCAAGCAATCTTCCCACCTCAGCCTCCCGAATAGCTGTGACAAGTGTGTGCCACCACGTCTGGCTAATTTTGGTATTTTTTGTACAGATGGGGTTTTGCTATGTTGCCCAGACTGGTCTTGAACTCCTGGGCTCAAGCAATCCTCCTGCCTCAGCCTTCCAAAGTGCTGGGATTATAGGTGTGAGATACCATGCTTGGTATTACTATTTTTAATAGTATTATTATTATGATATTATTATTTTTAAATAGTATTTTAAAATATACTAAATAGTATTTCAAAATATTAATAATAGTATTGCTATTAAAAATAATAATCGTATTAAAAATAGGATTATTATTTTTAATAGTATTTTTCTAGTTATGTCATCAACATATGGCTACACATGTTGTTAAATTTAATAAACATAGTTCTGTTGATCTTACCTGATTTTTTAGCAGCATTTGATACATGGGATGAATCTTCCCATTTGAAACACTCTAACTTGGCTTGGTTATCACGCCCTCCTGCTCTATTAGTGGTTCCCAGGGTCTGGCCTTAGGCCCCGCTCTCTTCTCAGGGTATATTCTCTTCCTACGTGATCTCATTTCACTAACGTGGCTTCAAATATCATCCAATTTCTGTACAACTCATCAAATTGTAAGTCAGATCTCAAACTGTATATCTAGTTCTAGATTGAGGATCTAATTAGATTTTTAATCGTGACTTCCAGTTGTCTCAGAAACACTTCAAACCAATATGTTCAAAACTATACTACTGCCTTGAGGCTTTGCCTCTCAAACCTGCATTTATAAATATTTGTTGAACAAATAATTAAAAAATCTCACCACCCAGAGGAGAGTATGTATCTTTCATGAGACAGCTGTGATAAGAGAATTCTAGACAGAAGGAACAACAGTCACAAAGTCCCTGAGGTGGGAGAGGAGTTACTATGCTTGAGGAATTGACAGGAAAGTGATGGCTCCTGTATAGTAGAAGGGGGAGACTAGTAAGCAGATAAAGTCAGAGAAGAGACAGGCAAGGGCTACATCATGCTAAGCATTGTATGCTTTGCAAAATAGGTTAGATTTTATTCTTAGTACAATGGCCAAACATTGAAGAGATTTTAAATTTATTTTATTTTAATTATTTTATTTTAAATTATTGTATTTCAAAATTGTTTGACTCACAAGAAGTTTCCAAGTACCCTTTCCCCAGCTTTTCCCAATGGGAATAGTTGACACAATCCTAACGCATTGTCAAAACTAGGAAATTGATGCTGATACAACATTATTAACTCGGGTACAGACCTTATTCAGATATCACCAACTTTTCCAGGCACTCTTTTATTTATTTATTTAGCATAGTTCTATAAAACTTTATCACATGTGTAGATTCATGTAATTACCCCCACAACCAGAACACAAGAGTGAATACATCACATAGAAGAAACTCCGTCATGTTACCACTTAAGATTCACAACTGCCCACATATCCTAACCCCTGAAAACCACTTATCTATTTTCTATTACTACAATCTGTTACCTCTAAAATGTTCTATAAATGGAATCATACAGTATTCAACACTTTGAAAGTGGCTATTTAGCTCAGCATCCATCCAAGTTGTTGGGTGTTATCAATAGTTAATTCCTGAAATGTTAAGAGCTAAACGATAAAACTCTTAGAAGAAAACATAGGGAAAAATATTCAGGACATTGGATCTGACAATGATTTCTTGGATATGACACAAAATCCCAGGAAACAAAAGGAAAAATAGCTTTCATTAAAATTAAAAACTTCTGTGCCTCAAAAGTCCCTATGAACAGAAGAAAAAGGTAATCCACAGGATAGAAGAAAATATTTTCAAATCACATATCTGATAAAACATTAATATCCAGAATATACAGAAAACTTAAACCTGAGCAATAAAAAATAACACCAAATAACCTAATTAAAAAATGAGTCTGGGAGCAAAGGGATCAATTTGCTCCACTCACTATAGCCATATACACCATTGGAGGACCTGAGGTTATACTCAACCCACCTGCAGCTTCCACCAGTGGAGCCTGCATGCATTTTTCATCTGGAGGCCTAGGGATCCACCTGCCCTGCCCACCACTGCCAGGGCCCATGCACACCATCTGAGGGCCTGAGGATGGTCCTGACCTGTCCACTGCCACCACCACCAGTGCCCCAGCATGCTGTCTGGGGACCTGGGGATAGATCCACCCTGCTTGTTGCAAGTGGCACCCAGAAGCACCACTGGAGTCATGAGGAAAAGCCAGACCTGCCTATCTCCACCTTCACCGGTGCCCACACGCATCATTCAGGAGCCTAGGGGTCAACTCACCCCAACTGCCGCTGCCAGTGTATATGCGTGTTGTCCAGGGGCCGGCAGATTGATCTGCCCCACCTGCTACTACTGACACTCACATATACCCTCCAGGGGCCTGGGGATTGTTCTGCCCTGCCTGACACCACTGGCACTTATGTATGCCTTTCAGGGGCCTGAGAATAGACCTGTCCTGCCCATCACTGCCACCATGTGGATTTACTGAAGACCTTGGGACTCGCCTGCCCAACCTTCCACTGGCACTGGCACCCACATGTGTGTGCCACATGGAGGCCTGGGGATTGGTCAATTCAGTCAAACACTGCAATTGCTGGCACTCATGTGCTGCATGGGGGCTGAAGGGTTGGCCTGCTGCTGCTACTGCCACTGCTTTTGCAATGAATGCTGCCAAGGGGCCTGAGGACCTGACACCCATTTGGCCCACTGCTGCCACTGCCAGCACTCAAGCAAGCCACCTTCATAGCTTTTGAAGTCTTAGCTATAAAATGTTTGCCCAGATCAATGTCCTAAAGCATTTCCTCTGTTTTCTTCTAGTAGTTTTATAGTTTCATGTCTTACCTTTAAGTCTTTAATTCATTTTGAGTTGATATATATATATATAGTGAGAGAAAAAGGTTTAATTTCATCCTTCTGTATATGGATATCCAGTTTTCCCAGCATAATTTATTGAAGAGGGCATCCTTTCCCCAATGTATGTTCTTGGTGCCCTTGTCAAAACTTAGTTGGCTGTAAATATGTGGATTTATTTCTGGATTCTCTATTCTATCAGTTTATGTTTTTATAACAATACCATGCTGTTTTTTTACTATAGCTTTGTACTATATTTGAAGTCAGGTTGTGTATGCCCCTAGTTCAGAAGATTGTGGAAACCCCAATCCACAGATTCATAAAGTCAAATAATTCCAAGTAAATATTTTTTTTAAATTCACATTTAGATACATCATAGTAAAACTGCAGAAAACAAAAGACAAAGAGAAAAATCTCAAAAGCAGCCAGAGGAGAAAACATGGATTGCTTACTTACTCAACACCTCTTGTAAGCTGTAGTACCCTACTTTTTAATCGAGCCAATTCTGGCAACACACTTCACACATTTATAACCTGACAGAATCTCACACCGACTCTAGCATCATCAACTCAAGCATCATTTTCCCTTCTCTGTCAAGGCCTGTCTATCCCTGCATCTTGGCTGCCCGTGGAAATCTATTCTGCATTTAGAGATGCACAACCTGGAAGTACTAGGAGTTAACAAGCCAGGGGGAAACCTCTGACTAATGGAGGATGGGAACCTTTCTCTCCTCTGTGAGGCAACTCTGAGGCATTTTCTGTTCTTCTGTTGGACAATTTAAAAACACATTCCACATGGCTTCTTGGAGGGGCTCAGCGAGATTGTGCTCTAGTGGTCCACGGCAGTGATAGTCTAAAGGTTGTATCTCCCTCCTTTCCTGGCACACCTTTCCTGGTCCTCCACTCTTATTCCTGGCATCACCTCCAAAAATAAACTACAAGCACACTTCTGAGGAGCCCGGTTAAGACAGTTTCGAAGGAGTAACAGGCAGAAAGATGGTTTCCTAACAGCAACAGTGGAAGTAAGGAGCTGGTGAAACAGTATCTGATGAAACTGAAGAGAGTTGCCAGTTAGAAATAATATACAATAGGCAGAACAAATATAAAGCAAATCTAAGAATATATTGTGTCTATATTAGATGAAAATGAACTTAATGCTCTAATTAAAGACATATAATGACAGTCAAGATAAAAAACAGAAGGAAAAACTCAACTTTAGAGTGTTTGTAAGACACATATTAAAAATATGTCTGGTTTGAGTCCGTGTTTGAAAAAAACTGTAAGGATACAGGAAGCTGAAAGTGAAAGCAGGAAAAATGTATACCCACATACAAATATTCACCCGCCCCCCAAATCTGGTTTAGCTATATCAGAAAAACACATTGTAAAACAAAGCATTTCTAAAGATAAAGGTGGTCATCACTTCATTTCATCATTGTGGATGATTGATCAAAACTGTAGTTTCAAAATAATCCCTTCAAACTGCTCGTGTGAAACAAAAGCCCTGATTTGATTATGGCAGCCATCTTGGAGGCAGTGACACCTAATCGGAGACCAAAAACATGAGTAGAAGTTACAAAGATGAAGAACATGGATGGGCGGCTGGTATGCAGGGAACAGCATAAGCCAAAACATAGATGCATGAAACAGCGGGTGTGTGTGAGGAGAGAGCAGAGTCCAGTGGCCGGAGGGAAGACGTCTGTAGAGAGCCGAGGCCAGAGAAGAGGGGCAGAGGCAGATAGGCTTTTGTATGTCACATTAAGAGCCTAAGACTTAAGGGTCTACGCTGTTGCTAATGGAGAGCCATAGAAAGGATTTAATAAAATCACATCATCATGGATAAATGTGCAGATGAAAAGAAAGTACAGTATTATGAATGCACTCAATAACATTAAAAGGTGCATATTCACTTAAAATGATTAGAAATTAAGCCAATAGTCATACTTAAAGTGTTTAATTACCATTAATTTATTTTATTCCCTCTAAAGTTGATTACCAGATGAAACAATTGGTTGTGTATCCTTCTGATTTATCAATCCCTTCCTTGGGAATTTGATTACCATGAGATAGGATAACATGCTATTAAAAAATCAGACAGCTCTTGACTCATTAAAATGTAAACAGTCCCATAGGAAATTAACAGTCAGCTAATTCCTCATTTTAGATTTTTTTAAATACATTTTAATTGTAACAGAAGACAAAATTTAAGTCTTGAAAGAGGTAAATTTGTAACAAAAAGAAAGGATTTATTCACAGTGTTGCATCTTTAGAAAATTCATTTATCTCCAAGTGATAAAGGATTCAATAAGTGATGAGACATTTTTGAAAGAAGGCTTTGATATGCATGCTCAAGGAACATCTCTAAAGCACCTTAATGTTCAGCCCCTTCATGAATGAGGAGGTTAATAGAAAATATGCCCTATACACCAATAACAGAGAAGCAGACCACCAAATCATGAGTGAACTCCCATTCACAATTGCTACAAAGAGAATAAAATATCTAGGAACACAACTTACAAGGGACGTGAGGGACCTCTTCAAGAACTACAAACCACTGCTCAAGGAAATAAGAAGATGCAAACAAATGGAAAAAAATTCCATGCTCATGGATAGGAAGAATCAATGTCGTGAAAATGGTCATACTGCTGGAAGTAATTTATAGATTCAGTGCTATTCCCATCAAGCTACCATTGACTTTCTTCACAGAACTAGAAAAAACTACTTTAAATTTCATATGGAACCAAAACAGAGCCTGAATGGCCAAGACGATCCTAATAAAAAAGAATAAAGCTAGAGGCATCACACTACCTGACTTGAAACTATACTACAAGGCTATAGTAACCAAAACAGCATGGTACTGGTAACAAAACAGATATATAGACCAATGGAACAGAACAGAGGCCCCAGAAATAATGCCACACATTTACAACCATCTGATCTTCAACAAACCTGACAAAAACAAGCAAGGGGAAAGGATCCCCTATTTAATAAATGATGCTGGGAAAACTGGCTAGCCTTATTCAGAAAACAGAAACTGGACCCCTTCCTTAAACCTCATACAAAAATTAACTCAAGATGGATTAAAGACTTAAATGTAAAACCTGAAACCATAAAAACCCTAGAGGAAAACCTAGGTAATATCATTAAGGATATAGGCATGGGCAAAGACTTCATGACTAAAACACCAAAAGCAATTGCAACAAAAGACAAAATTGACAAATGGGATCTAATTACACTAAAGAGCTTCTGCACAGCAAAAGAAACTATCATCAGAGTGAAAAGGCAACCTACAGAATGGGAGAAAATTTTTGCAATCTACCCATCTGACAAAAGTCTAATATCCAGAATCTACAAGGAACTTAAACAAATTTACAATAAAAAAAAACAACTTCATCGAAAAGTGGGCAAAGGATATGAACAGGCACTTCTCAAAAGAAAACATTTATGCAGCCAGCAAGCATATGGAAAGAAGCTCATCATCACTGGTCATTAGAGAAATGCAAACCAAAACCATAATGAGATACTATCTCGCACCAGTTAGAATGGCCACCACTAAAAAGTCTGGAAAAAACAGATGCTAGTGAGGATGCAGAGAAACAGGAACGTTTTTACACTGTTGGTGGGAGTATAAATTAGTTCAACCATTGTGGAAGGCACTGTGGCGATTCCTTAAATGCCCATCAATGATAGACTGGATAAAGAAAATGTGGCACATATACACCATGGAATACTATGCAGTCATAAAAAAGGATGAGTTCATGTCCTTTGCAGGGACATAGATGAAACTGGAAACCATCATCTTCAGCAAACTAACACAGGAACAGAAAACCAAACACTGTATGTTCTTACTCATAAGTGGGAGTTGAACAATGAGAATACATGAACACAGGGAGGGGAACATCACACACCAGGGCCTGTCGAAGGATGAGGGGAAAGGGGAGGGAGAGCATTTGGCCGAATACCTAATGCATACGGGGTTTAAAACCTAGAGGATGGGTTGATAGGTGCAGCAAACTACTATGGCACATGTATACCTATGTAACAAACGCACACATTCTGTATGTGTATCCCATAACTTTGAGTAAAATTAAAAAATAAATAAAAAGAAAATATGAAGAATGTTCAATTAGAGTTCTAAAGAAAGGTTTACTATTGTAGAGATGGAGCATAAGTTCAAAACCACTATAATGGCTAAACTAAAAGGTCTCATGCAAATGTATTTAGTTAGGTGTGGGCAGCTTAAAATCCTGTCTATTGATTATAAATTATTCACAGTCCCTACAAAAGAAAGACAGCATTCTGTTCTTACTATGACGATACTAATGTTTCCACCTACTATTGAAGGTTTTTCTGCACTCCCGAGCAACTCATCAGGATCAGCATTTTCTGGATCATATACCCATACACTGATAACCTAGAAAATAAAATTTGTTTGCAATTCTTTACATTTTGTACAGATTTCATTTTTAGTTGTGGCAAAACATAACCATAAACACATTTTTTATTTAAAAATTTTTGATTATCCCACTTTAAAAAATAAAAAGCAAAAGTGCTTTACATAGGTAAAGGATGTCAACTGAAGGACACATGAAGGAAGAATTAATACAATGCCTGTACACCCCGTAAGTATGTAATGTTGAAATGTCATATGAACGCTTACGGGTATTTTTTGAGACGGGGTTTTGCTCTTGTTGCTCAGGCTGGAGTGCAATGGCGGTATCTCGGCTCACTGCAACCTCTGCCTCCCAGTTCAGGTGATTCTCCTGCCTCAGCCTTCCTAGTAGCTGGGATTACAGGTGCCTGCTACCACGCCTGGTTAATTTTTTGTATTTTTAGTAGAGACAGAGTTTCACCATGTTGGCCAGGCTGGTCTCAAACTACTGACCTCAGGTGATCTACCTGCCTTAGCCTCCCAAATTTCTGAGATTATAGGCATGAGCTACCATGCCTGGCCTATTTTTCTGTTTCTTTGCTTTTCTTTTTTTTTTGAGACAGAGTCTCGCTCTGTCGCCTAGGCTGGAGTGCAGTAGTGCAATCTCAGCTCACTGCAACCTCTGCCTCCTAGGTTCAAGCAATTCTCCTGCCTCAGCCTCCTGAGTAGTTGGGATTACAGGCACTCACCACCATGCCTGGCTAATTTTTGTATTTTTAGTAGAGATGGGGTTTCACCATGTTGGCCAAGCTGGTCTCGAACTCCTGACCTCAGGTGATTCGCCTGCCTCGGCCTCCCAAAGTGCTGGGATTACACACGTGAGCCACCATGCCTAGCCTATCTTTCTTTATAGCCACAAATAGACATGGCAACCTCACCCCCACTCACATACGTTTTATAAAAATGAAATCACCCTATACATGTTATTTGTAACTTAACATTTGTGACTCGATGCAAGGCCAGTTCAATAGATACAGAACTGTTTTCTTTCTTATTTTTTCTTGAATATTTATTCATATACTTAAAAATTATGTTAAAAATACAGCAAAAGCTGACTCTCCCACCCTGTACTCCATCACTCAATTCCCATAAATCCATCTGCACTCCATAGGTATTATTAGTAAGTTCTTGCTTAGATTCCTATAAAATGTTTGTGTATAACCAACAGATATATCATTTTCATCCCTTTTACAAAATGCTAGGATGCTAAACATATTTTTTCTGAATCTTTTGTTCATCATCTAAAGTTATTTTAGAGATCTTTATATATTTCATTGATTTTTCAGTTGGATATTATTCTAAATTATGGAGGAACCACAATTTATTTAACCAGTAACCTAATGATCAACGTTGGTTTCTCCCTTGCCATTATAATCAATCAAGGAGACAATGAGCAACTTTGTACAACTTTGAGCATATTGGTAGGGCACATGCCTAAAAGTGTAATTGTTGAGTCATGGGGTAAACACATTGTAATTTTCATAGATACTGATAAACTGCTCTCCGCAGCAGTTGTACCAATAGGGTCTCTCAGTAGTGATGTATGAGAGTTCTTCTTCCCTCATGTTCTTTCCCAGCATCAGGTTTTGTCATACATTCAATTATTGCCAGTCTGATGGGTGAAAAATGGTATTGTGGTATCATTGTTTAAAAAACTTTATTTCTTTATTTTTATTTGAGATGGAGTTTTGCTCTGTCGCCCAGGCTGGAGTGCGATGGTGCAATCTCACCTCACTGCAACCTCCACCTCCCAGGTTCAAGCGATTTTCTGGCCTCGGCTTCCCGAGTAGCTGGGATTACAGGTGCCCACCACCATGCTCAGCTAATTTTTGTATTTTTAGTAGAGACGGGGTTTTGCCATGTTGGCCAGGCTGGTTTCGAACTCCTCACCTCAGGTGATTTGCCTGCCTCGGCCTCCCAAAGTGCTGGGATTACAGGCATGAGCCACCACACCCAGCCTGGTACTGCAGTATAGTTTAAATCTGCACATCTCTTATTTTGAGAAAGTTTGAGCTTCTTTCCATATGTTCAAGTTCCACTTGTATTTCATTTGCTCATTTTTTTGTTGCTGTTGTTGGATTTTTTCTCTTTTAACGGTTTATTTGAAATATTTTTTACATATTAAGAAGACATTGATTTGTTTACTTTAATCAGTTGTATTTTTCCATCTGTATTCCATTTTCTTTGGAGTTTATGATAATTTTTGGCCATGTTATCTGTCATTTACTTATCTTCTAGCTTTATGGAGTAAAAATTATCATATATTTTGGTTTGTCTTCTGCATTTTGTGATATAGTTAGAAAGGTCTCCAATGATCAGGTTGTAAGAGAATTCTTCCATGTTTTCTTTGTTACTGGATTTATTGTATTTACATATTCAATGTAAAATTATTTCGAATTTATTTTGGTGTACTATGTAAGGTATAACTCCAATCTTTGCTTTTTATTAAGTAAGTATGACTACCCAGTTATCCCAATATCATTTATTGACTAGTCCATCTTCTCCCCAGGGATGTGAGATGCTACTTTCATTGCTTAGTAAAGACCTAACTGTGTTTTGGTTATTTCTGGATTCTTACGCTTTTCTATTCATCTTGACTGCCTTTTCGGGAGTTAGTATCTCACACGTTAAACATGAAGGCTTCACTGTGTATTTGAATGCCTGCATGACCAGAACCCTATCCCTGTTCTTATTCAGTGTTTTTGTGAACACTGTTTGTTTTTCTTTAATCCACAGGAATTCTGGAAACATCCTGTCTAGTTCTGAAAAAGTGTATTTTTTTCATTAAGATAGCATTGAATTAATAAATTCAGGAAAATTTCATATCTTTCTGTTGTAGAGCACATTTATTAAGGAAATAGTGTGCCTTTCCTTCAGGAGAGTTCTACAGTTTTTGTCATATAGGTGTCAGGCATATTATTAAGTAAAATTCCCATGTGAGACATTGACAAATGGAGAGAATTCTCTTTGCTTTGGTACTCTTTCAGATTCAAATCAGATACACCAGCTCACACATTAGTCAAAAGTTCAACTGGTTTCACTTCATCCCAGCCAAGTCCATCCATCTATCATTGGCCAGTTTGCTCTTCTGTCCTACCTCCAACCTTAGCAAGTGGTCCTAAGTATGAAAGCATTCTTTGGCTTTTGTTCACCTAGCAAGGACTCATTCTTCTGGAATGTAACACCTTTAGATTTCATTTTACTCACAGCGCTTTGAGTCCGAAGGATTTTAAAATTTTATCATGTGATTTCTTTTTAAAGCAGGAGTGAAGGTGTTTTGTGTCCTTTACTATCTGCCTGGAGGTCTTAATTATTTAGTTTAAACGACTGGTTTCTTTTTTGACCCATGGATACAGAAATGTTTAAATTCCCCAACATGGGGATTTTCTAGGTAATTTTGTTACGGATCCTTTTTTTTTTTTTTTTTGTTACTGATTTCACACGCCTGAGTATAAATCAAAACCCAGCAAGGTCATGGAAATGGGTTTTGCAATCACTTCCGCCTGGGCTCTATGTGTTTGACTGCTTGCAAAATTATATTTGTATTTATTTCTTGGCTGTAGGTTCTTGAATCTCTTGGGCTGTTAAATTAGGATGTGCACCTGAAATCTGGGTAATCCCTTATCTGTTTACAGCCCCCAAAAGAGGTGTATCATTTCTTTGCAATTATCCTAAGACAGTCAGTAGAGCTTTACCAGTCCCCATTTTACAGACATTTATACATTTTAAATATTTTATTATTATTATTATTATTAAGATGGAATCTCGCTCTACCACCACGTGGGAGTGCAGTGGTGCGATCTCAGCTCACTGCAACCTCTGACTCCCTGGTTCAAGTGATTCTCCTGCCTCAGCCTCCCAGAGTCCTGGGATTACAGGTGTGAGCCACCGCTCCCGGCCAAGACATTTTCTAAACCCTAACTTCATATAGGGAGGTTAGTTTCAGCTCCCTTGACTCTCATAGGCCGAAACTTTCATTCCCAGTCCCATAAAATCATTAAAACATCACCCCTTTTCCACTATTTTTAATTATAAAATACAACAAAAAAGGAATAATATTCATTTGTATGTTTAGTTGTATGTTTTCTAGAAAGCTCACATTCTGTTCTAATTCAATCTTGAAACTCTGACTTTGAGTTCCTTAATTATTTCTGACCACCAGGAAATTCCTTTTCTTGCTTATAAATTCCATCTTCACACCTGCACCTGTATTAATGTAAAGGTCTGTGAGTGTGTGCGCAAGCAGTATACACACATAAATTTTCTATAGGCATTTCTATGCGTTTTGAGTGAGAAGGAGGTTATTCTGCATTATTTGAGTTGTAATATATATTCTACTTCTGTCAGTTCTCCTATATTTTCTATGTATCTTAAAATTCCTTAATTACCGATAATATTATTTCTTGCTTTTGAGCGTTGTTATAGTTGTAACCTCAAAAAATAATTCAGTAGTATCAGTGGGATTTAGAGTAGGAGTAGTTATGGGCACTGAGCTCACTCAAAGATAAACACAGTTTATCTTGTTTTATCACTTCTTTTCTTCCAGTAAGTTGCTGCTTTTAGAGACTTATAATATCTCTACAGAGGTGTAATTTCCAAATATTACTTTATCTTATTTCAGTTTTCAACATTTTGAATATATCTTTCCATCATACTTCTAATCATCCTCTATTCCAGAATTTTGAAACTTTTTGATCTTAGGACCCCCTTCATCCTTTTAAAAATTATTACTACAAGGCTTTTGTTTTATGTGGTCTAGATCCACCAGTATTTACCATATAACAAATTAGATTTGAGAACATTTAAAGATATTTAGTTTCAAAACTATGGTACATCTATTATATGTTAATTAACATTTTTATGAAAAATAACTATTTTTCAAAGGAAAAATATTAGTAAGAATGGATGCTTAATATTTTAAAAACCATCTTTAATATTTGTATTAATAAAAGACAGCTGAATAATCATCTCTGCTCCTTCAGGCAAGTTGTTGGTAAAAATTATCTTGGTAAAAGTAAAAGGGGGGGAAATCCATCCTTATGCAGACAGGTGGCTGGAAAAGGGTGAACCTCATGGGCCTCCTGAATGGGTCTTACAGAAAGAGACACACCTTGAGTACCACTGCTCTAAGCAAATATCGTTGCAAAATTAGTTTGAAAAATTCCTCATCTGGTAAATATGGAAGATAAGAGAGAAACAATATAGTAGTGATATATGAAGGCTATACAAAATTTAAAAAATATTTTACCTGGGTTAAGTTGTTAAAGAATTGTCTGCATGGAAAAAGAGGAAACATATTTTAGTAAACGGCCCATTAAACGTTAGTTTGAATATTCTACTTTCAAGGTACATGTTTCTAAACCTTTGCATATTCTCTTTATATTTCATTACAGTATATAAAATTAAAGGCTAAATGTAAAAACCAAAAAGTCACGTATGTCTATTTATTTATCAATATCGCTACTGATTCTCATTTGTCATCACAGAAGTCTGAGTGGCTTAAATCTGCATGCTTCCTTAACACTGCAAGTTCACAGAATCAAAACTTCATGATTAATCTTCTTTAAAATGTTGATATTGTCATCCTACAAAAAACACCTTCCGGTCTTTACACGTTATAATTTATGTCAAACAGAAAATTGTCTTTTAGCATGACAAATCCTTCCCTCACCAGCCCTGAAAGGAATAACAGGCCAGACCTGGTGGCTCACACCTGTAATCCCAGCACTTTGGGAGCTCGGAGCGGGAGGACTGCTTGAGCCCAGGAGTTTGAGACCAGCTTGGGACATATAGTGAGACCCTGTCTCTATTTTTAATTATAAAATAAAACAAAAAGGGACTAATAGTCACTTGTATGTTTAGTTGTATGTTTTCTAGAAAGTTTTTTTTCACTGTAAAGTTACCTGCATATTTTTAGCATATGTCATCTCTAAAAGTCAGTGCCTCGTGACTATGTCCTTCCGTTTGCTGATTACTGCAGTGTCTAGTACATTATTATGCACAAAACAAAATGAAAATGCTTTGGGAATCAGTAAATGAGCATGCAGTGAGTTTCTGAGACCATACAATGAATATTCTATTTCATGTGTTCAATCTGATACCTTAGAAAGCTGCTGAAAACAGCTATGGTAAATCTTAATAGGTAAACTGTGCCCAGAGTTCAACACAGTCCAAGGTTGATTAAAACGACCCCGGCTCCAGGGCTGATACCTTCTGCCTTGTGTTATGCTTACTTGTCACAGGCACAGGAAAGAAGAATTGAGTCACCGAGTGAGTTACCAGTGTATCTGGAAGGAAAATTTGAAGGCAAAAGGAAATACTTGTAGATAATAAAAGAAAGGCTTTGGTATTAATACAGTAACCTCGTAGAGAAGGAATCAGTATCAGCTGACATTAAAGTGACAGCCTTGATTTCCATGGAAGACAATATTAGCAGCATTCTGCTGGGTCTTTATCAGTTTTCTTGGCTTTCTTGAGTTAGTGCACAGGCTGAAGTGTAGAGTTGAGAATAAGACTGAAGAGAAAACCCTGGATTGAACCGACATTTAAGGTAAAGACAGATGACAAAAAGCCAAAGAAAAAGACGGTAAAAAAAAAACCATTATGGAAGTAGAACATAGTGGTATTAGAGGGTGAAGGAATGAAAGAGTTTCAAAAAGAAAGTGATTCTCAGAATTAAATGTGGTATAGAAATTATTACAGTAAGAGGATCAAAACAATCCCATTGAATTTGGCAATTACCTTCAGTGACTTTGCCATAGCAGTTTCAGTAGATAGATAGATAGTAAGGGGATACAGTGATGAAATAGAAAAATGTCACAGCGAACTTGGGAAGACTAGTTTCAGCACAACTTCATGGATCCTTTTCCCTTTTTATTCTCTATTCTAATCCTAGAGAGACAGAGAAAGAAGAAAGCAAGAGAGTTTGGATGCTAACATGATACTTGTTCATGAATTCTTTCTAGCATCAGAACTCTGGTTTGGGGGCAGAGTCAATAGGTGTCGAGAGCCTGGGGAAAGAGGCAGTGCTTAGAAGGGTCCTGTACTCTACAGTATTTATCTTTAAATTCTTAACAAATTTATCTTTGACATTATGTTTTGTAAGCGAAGTGTGATGAGACAATGAAGCATGCACCGGGGACATGGGGTTTTGGCATTCACACAGTCCCGCCTTCTGCTGCCTCTCTGCCTCCCTGGGATGGATTATTTACCCCAATGGGCACCTTGGGTCCTGACCAGCCTTCTCCTCCTTAACCTGTCCCACAAGCTGCTTCTGTCTTTGACCTGGGTGAGGGCCTAGGCTCAGGTGTTGGGGGATTGTCGGGGTAAGGCAAATGCACGCTGCAGTGTCTTGGAGTAAGGCACGGCAGTGGCTGTCCCATACCTGACTGGCAGCACCATGGCATGATGATGGTGATGATGGTGTGGCTTACTCATCTTGGCAGGAGTAAACCTCTTGCCTCCCCCTAATCCAGGTATCTAGCATAGCCCAGTGTAGAGGCTGCAATACCCTTGGGGGTTGCCCATCTGCCATGGGTTGAGGTGGGAGGCCCATGAAGGGAAGACACATGGCTTGACTACTTCAGATCCCTCTACTGGCTGAGCATGACGTGCAGATCTATTGAGAAGGGAAATCTGGCAGTTGGTGGGCTGTGCACTATGAGAGTGGGCACCTGGCCCACGAGTACGCCACATCCTGAATCACCCACCAGGTGACTGTGAGGGTCTGCATCTGATCCATGAGTATTCCTTGTCTAAGGGAGCATGACGTTAAATTGCAAATAAAAAACACCATGAAAGGTAATGAGAGTGACTATAGGAGGAGAAAGAGCTTTAAATTTGATATCTTTAACAGTATTTTCCCTGTGCTTTTTGAGCAAGAGACCCCAACTTTCATTTTACACCAGGCCCCACAAATTTATGAGCCAATTTTGGATGTAATGATGCAGAAGTGGCACAAGAGTACAGTAATTACCTCTATGCAAAAGGATTTTAGGGATTACAAAATGTAGACACTGGCGTGGCATGGTGGCTCCCAGTGCTTTCAGAGGCCAAGGCAGGAGGATTGCTTGAGGCCAAGAGCTTGGGACTAGCTTGGGCAACAAAGTGAAACCCTGTCTGTACAGAAAAAAAAAAAAAAATGGTGGAGCACAGTGGTGTGTGCCTGCAGTCCCAGGTATTCAGGAGTTTGAGGTGGGAGGAGTGCCTCAGCCCAAGAGTTTGAGGTTGCATGAGCTATGATGGCACCACTGCACTCCAGCCTGGGTGACAGGACAAGATCCTATTTCAAAAAAAAAAAAAAAAAATTTCGACACGGATAATGAGATAATTAGTGAACTGAATGAAACATTTAAACAATAACTAAAAATGAATCAATAAGACAGAAAGATGGAAAAATACGACAAGATTTTAAGAGTCAGGAAGGACAGAATTAAAAGGTGACATACATTTCTCTTAGGAAAATTTAGAAAGAAAAAAAAAGAATGAGGGAGAACAAATATTTAAAAAGATAGGCCAGGCACAGTCACTCATGCCTGTAATCCCAGCACTTTGGGAGGCTGAGGTGGGTGGATCATCAAAGGTCAGGAGTTCGAGACCAGCCTGGCCAACATGATGAAAGCCCATTTCTACTAAAAATACGAAAATTAGCCAGGTATGGTGGCGGGTGCCTGTAATTCCAGCTACTAGGGAGGCTGAGGCAGGAGAATCACTTGAACCCATGAGGCAGAAGTTGCAGTGAGCTGAGATCATGCCACCTTTCTCCAGCCTGGGCGACAGAGCGAGACTCCGTCTCAAAAAAGAAAAAAGACAATGTGAATTTTTGAGAATTGATGAAAGACACCAATATTCAGATTCAGGAACTGTAATACATCTCAAAAGAAATATACAATAGTAAAACACCAAAGATAAGGCAAGATCTTAAAACAACCACACAGAAAATACAGATTACCTAAAAAGGAAAAACCATTTGAAAGACAGCCGACTTATCAACTGAAGTTGGAGCCAGACACAAGAAAAAATAATTTTAAAGCATTGAGAGAAAATAGCAAGCAACCTAAAATCATATTCCCAGAGAAATGATTTTTCCAGAGTGAGGATAAAATAAAGATATTTTCAGAGGCATGAATACTGAGAAATTTAATCACTCAGAAATCTTCCCTAAAGGAACCCTGAAAGGATATACTTCAGGAAGAGCAAGTAATATGAGAAAACATGTCTGAGAATATAAGCATCGTTGAGCAAAGAAATGATAGGTCTGTGGATAAATCCGAATAAATATTGACTGAAAAAAATGTCCAATTTGAAGGATAAACAACTAGAAAGTACCAAAATGATGGTAAGGAGTAAGCCATAAACCAGGAAGGGAATATTTGGAGGTAAAATTCCTGTTAATTCTAGAGTTTGCAACACCAATTACAATTGCATCAAAAACAAAAAATACTTTAAAATAAATGTAACAGAAGATGCATAAGACTGCTCATCTGAAGCCCACATGGTTGTACCATTTTGCATTCCCACCAGTAATGAAAGACAGTTGTTACTGGTTCATGTCCTCACCAGAAGTGGGTGTTATCAGTGTTTTTCTCCTTCAATATTGTGTTGGCTATTTGGAGTCTTTTGCTTCTCCATATACACTCTGGGATGCGTTTATTCATATTTATAAAGTAACTTGCTGGAATTTTGATTGGGATTGCACTGAATGTAGAAATCAAGTTGGGAAGAGTTGGAATGGGGTGGGTACTTCTACTATCCCTTGTCAAGATTTTAAAAATACAGTTATAGTAATAAGGATAATGTAGTTTTGTTCAAGTATGGACAAATACATCAGCTGAATAGAATAGCCAGCCCAGAAAAACATCCATGCATATATGGAAAATTGATACATGAAACAGAAGATATTCTGGATAAATAGATTATTCATTAAATGAGTATGAGAAAATTACTTATTCATGTAGAAAAAATAAAGTGAATTCCTATTCTAAGTTTGTACAAAAACTGATTCCAGGTGGATTAAAGACCTAACTTTAGAAGAAAAAACATATAGAACTTTTAGAAAACAATATAGGAACCTATCCTTATGATCTTGTAAGTAGGAAAAGATTTCTTAAATAGATTTTAAAAGGCATAAACCCACAAAGGAAAGTATTACTCAATTTATCCACAATACTAAAGACCTTTCTTATCAATAGGAGGCATGGAAAGTAAAAATCTGCATAAACTGGGACAGAATACTTTCAGTATATATATACACACATATATATGTGATAATGGAGTAGTAATTAAGATATATAATGAAATCCTGTAAATTATTATGAAAATAAAAGTAACTCAAAAGTCGATCAAAATACTTATTGAACAGAAAAGAGAAGAAAAATTCCTGCTGAACAGATAAAATATACTCAATGCATCAGTAATCAGTAAAATGTAAATAAAAATACAATGACATAATTTCATACCTAGTAGACTGGAAAAATTAAAAAGTCGGACAATTTTAAGTGTTGGTAAGGATACAGCAAAATGGGAACTTTCACGCACTACCAGTGTGGATATAAAATTGGACAATCTTTCAAAAGTGACTTAGGCATCCCCCAGGAAACTTGAACAAATGCACATCCTACTTTTAGGCTATTGTACTTTTAGGTCTCTACCTTAGAGAAACTTTCATTTATACGCATTAAATCAGTACTACTTCCCCAACTACAATGAACATATAAATTCCTACAGAATCTTCTTAAAGTGCAGATTATTATCCCATAGGGCTGGAATAAAGCCTGACATTCTTCACTTCTAATAAATTTCCAGGTGATGTCAGTGCTGCTGATCCTCAGATGACATTTGGAGTAGCAAGACACTATGAGGTATGTTCAGGCATTCACAGCATCATTTGTAGTTGCAAATAAATGCATCAGCAGAATGAACAGAGTCATACAATGAAATACCATAGAGCAGTCACAATGAAAGAACTAAAGATTCTGATTTGACTATGGATAAGTCTCAAAAACATAATTTTTAGAGAAGGAAGCAACTCATGGAACAATACTTACCATATGATTCAATTTAAATAATGCTCAAGAACTGACAAAACTAAACAATTTATTACAATCAAATATAGTCACTAAATTATAAGAAAAAGGCAAGAAATCATTCATTAAACAGTATTTAGGATAAAATAACGAAAAGACAAAAAACAATATCCAGAATAGTGTCTAACTCTTGGAGCATGAATAGAGTGTGATTGGTAGGGCATAAAGAGGTGTGATGTTCTATTTCTTGATTTGGGTAATACATATGTGGGTACTGATTTCATTACTATCCTTTTAATTCTTTATGTAATCTTTCTAGCCATTAATTATTATTATTTTGTTTTTATTTTCATTTTTTCTAGAGATGGGGTCTTGCTCTGACATGGAGGCTGGAGTGTAGTGGTGCAATCATAGCTCACAGTAGCTTTGAACTCCTGGGCTTAAGCGAACCTCCTACCTCAGCCTTGCAAGTAGTTGGAACTACAGATGCAAGTCATCATGACTGACAACTTTTTAACGTTTTTTGTAGTGACAGGTCTTGCTATGTTTCCCAGGATGGTCTTGAACTCCTGGGCTCAAGTGATCCTCCCATCTCAGTCTCCTAAGTAGTTGGGACTACAGATGCAAGTCACCATGCCGAGCAAATTTTCTCTATTTTTTGTAGAGACAAGTCTTGCTGTTTCCCAGGCTGCTCTTGAACTCCTGGGCTCAAGCAATCCTCTCACCGAGGCCTCCCAAAACACTGAGATTACAAGCATGAGCCACCACGCTAGGCCTCATTATTATTCTTTAATTGATGTTTTTACAGGTGACCGACTGAAAATTCTTACAATATATATTACAGAAAAACTCTTAGTCCCTACGGAGTTCTCTCTTTTGGACTAACCTTTTGGTTAGTGCTTTTAGACTAGGTGCTTTTCCTTCTGTTCTTACTTACAAGGAGAAAACATATCAAGATCAGGGTAGCCTGGAGGCCCATCTCTTTCAGCCCTAGCTCTTAGGTCTTAATGTGTGTGAATGAAATTGGTAATCCATTCAATGCTTCTTGGCAGATGTCCTAGTTTGGTCTGCTATAACAAAAATACCATAGACTGGGTGGCTTTAACAACAAACCTTTACTTCTCATAGTCTGGAGGCTGCAAAGTCCAAAGATCAAGGTGCTATCTTCTCACCGGGTCCTCGCATGATGGAAGGGAAAAAGGAACTCTTTGGGGTCTCTTTGGTAAGAGCACTAATCCCATTCATAAGGACTGCTCCCTCATGATCTAACCACTTCCCAACGGTGCAACCTCCAGATACCGTCACATCAGGGATTAGGTTTCAGCATAAAAATTCGGGGGTAAACAGGGTGGGACACAAACATACAGTCGTATTGCAACAGATTATCTTCTCTGATGGTTCCCAAGAACTCTACTGGGGAGAATAGAAAGTAGTCCATTTGGCTAAAGGAGCAAGTCCTATTTTACAATTCAACTCTACCAGGAATATTATATATATATTTATTTATTTATTTATTTTTGAGATGGAGTTTTGCTCTTGTTGCCAAGACTGAAATGCAGTGGCGTGATCTCAGCTCACTGCAACCTCCGCCTCTCAGGTTCAAGTAACTCTCCTCCCTCAGCCTGTCTAATAGCTGGCATTATAGGTGCCTGCCAACACGTCTGGCTAATTTTTTTGTATTTTTAATAGAGATGGGGTTTCATCATCTTGTTCAGGCTGGTCTTGAACTCCTGACTTCAGGTCCACCCGCCCTGGCCTCCCAAAATGCTGGGATTACAGGTGTGAGCCACCGTGCCCGGCCTATTATTTTATTTTATGAGACAGAGTCTCATTCTGTCACCATGCTGGAGTACAGCAGCACAATCAGAGCTCACTATAACCTTGACACAGTAACCTCAAATTTCTGGGGTCAAGTGATTCTCCTAACTCAGCCTCCTGTGTAGCTGGGACTATAGGCATGAGCCACTGTGCCTGGCCTCTACAGGGTTTGTTATCCCCAAACTTGCCCTTGTCTATTTCTCAACTGGTTCAGAACCCATAGAGGAAAAGCTGGTGATTGGTATTTCTGAAACTGCCAACAAGGACAGAAGCCTGCCAGTTTCATGAGTAGCAGAGACTCAGTCCTCCCTTCTTCTCAATAAGACTCTGGGAAAGTGGCAGTGAGTGAGAGACAACTGGGTGAATGTGTACTCCTGGTGGGGCTTGCTGAAACCTAGGTATTATTTGGACTTACAATCTAGCTCAGGATGTCAAATCCAAAAATCCCACAATAAACTGCAGAACCATCCAACTTTAAGGGACTACGTGGACCAGGACAATAAAACTATCAACAACAACCAAGCTTTACTGAAGACATGAGTATTCTGATTGGTTCTGCCTGGATCGTGTATGTGCCAAGCCTCAACTAGTAACTGTAACCAAGGAAATGTGGGTTTGTAGAGTTAGACCATATACATCACATGAAATTAACAATATTATCACCGAATAGGGAGGAATAGTTTCCCCAAGGGAATAAATGTGAAGTGGATAAAAAGAAATAAGTACTTTCCATGCATCCTGAGGTCACGATCCACATACTATAGTTCCTTATATCCTACACAGCGCTTAGGGTGTTGCCATGACCATGATACTAAAGCCATATTCTGAATCACTGATACTTTTTAAACTTACTGAATGATTTTTATGCAGTTAATAATGTATTTGTGTACCACTTTTTCCCTTCTCATATTCAGCTACCTTCATTTTGTCACGAGTTTGAAAAGCTATCTAATACAAACACGGTATTTCTGAAATGCATATAATAGAACAGCCCTATAGACTGAAAAACCAGAGTCAAATCTCAATGCTATCTTTTAGTAGTATTGTTATTTTTTCCAAAGAGTTTATCCCACCCATGCTTATGCTTCCACATCTATAAAGACTTATATTTATGTGGTTATTATAAAAATTAAGAAAGAATTTATATTAAAGTACAAACATGTAGACACAGTATGTGCTAAAATAGTGGTTGCTCTTAATTTTACTATTTGTTCTTCAGTATTTCTTTGGCAGTGTATTTGAGAATAGCTTGGTTGGTGAATGAAAGTTGTATGGAAACCATAATATAGATAATCTATTTGTGGTTAATTAAAAGCTGAAGCGAAATACTCTTTAAAAGCATAATTACCTATTCAGTACTGCATTACTTACCTAACTCTATAGTACCACAGAAAGCAAGTGTGAGAACTGTCCACAAATAAATTGCGTTCTTCTTCATCCTAAAAGAAAATGCAAACGAAACTGTGATATATTAACATTAAATCAAATGCAAATATGGATACAGGCATAAAAGTCACACAGGAACTAAGTTACTTATCTAACATCAGAGGAAGAAAAACTTCACAATAAAATTTAAATATATATTTAAATATTTATCTATATATTGCCATCTTTATCATTTTTATTACATTTGTCTTCCTCACTGAAATACAATTCAACTAATTTTCTCATTCAGTGGGGTAATTTTGCTCCCCAGGGACTTTTGGCAATGCCTAGAGATGCTTTTGGTTGTTACAACTGAGTGCTTTTCAAAAGTCAGATGTGGCCAGGCACGGTGGCTCACACCTGTAATCCCAGCACTTTGGGAGGCCAAGGCAGGTGGATCACCTGAGGTGAGAAGTTCGACTCCAGCCTGACCAACATGGAGAAACCCCGTCTCTACTAAAAATACAAAATTAGCCAGGTGTGGTGGCGCATGCCTGTAATCCCAGCTACTTGGGAGGCTGAGCAGGAGAATTGCTTGAACCCAGGAGGCGGAGGTTGCAGTGAGCCGAGATTGTGCCACTGCACTCCAGCCTGGTCGACAAGAGCAAAACTCCATCTCAAAAACAACAACAACAACAAAAAATGAAACAAAAGGAAAAGCAGTACCTTACTTTCTCATGAATTGTGTTGTGGCTTTTTTTTTTTTCTTTTTGAGACGGAGGCTGGAGTGCGATGGTGTGATCTCAGCTCACTGCAATCTCCGCCTCCCCAGGTTCGAGCGATTCTCCTGCCTTAGCCTCCTGAGTAGCTGGGATTACAGGCGCCTGCCACCACGCCCAGCTAATTTTTGTATTTTTAGCAGAGACAGGGTTTCACTATGTTGGCCAGGCTGGTCTTGAACTCCTGACCTCAGGTGATCCGCCCACCTCGGCCTCCCAAAGTGCTGGGGTTACAGGCATGAGCCACCATGCCCAGCATGAATTGTGTTCTTGAAACTGGCAAATACTCATAGACTCAAAGAGACAAATTTAAGTATGTTTCACTCTACAAGGATTGAAAAACGAATTAATATTCATCTGGCCTCTCTCACATAGCTCTGTCTACTTGTGCCTTGACAACAAAGCTTTTTAATTAAAGAGAAGGCACAAGCCTCAAAGTAAAGGCAGGATTGGTGACGTGGCATCTGTAAAACTGCAGCTTCAGGCGCGCTTGTGTGGGAACATCAGCTGTGAGGTATGTAGCCCGTATTTTGTTACTAATTATTAAAACGCCAGTGTCTTAAAATGCTTTACTTTGTCTTTGCATGTTTTTGGTAAACTAGAGAGACTCAACCTCATTCAAATTCATTTGCATTCACATGTTTTCTTCAGTTGAAGACAATGCAGTGGAGTAAAAATAAATCTGCTAGAAATTACTCTTAATCCCAGGTGTTGTCATAGGAGTGTATGACAGGAGATCCACTCATCTGAGAGTCCTATTATCATTAAGGTGGTGGCTATGAACTTTAACATACTTACTAATAGAAAGACGAAGATAAAAATTGTATGTAATTTTATAACAGAATTTAACATGAGCTATATCTAAAAATGGACATTCTGACGGTAACTTTAGGGCTTGTTTATAGTTATAATTAATACTATTTAAAACAGGCTAAATTAGATTGAAAAGCTCAAAAGAAAGGCAAAATAAAATATAACAGGATAACAGGATGATTATTCAAGATTTAACAACATATCATTAAAATCAACTTACTGGGCCAGTAACGATTGGTTTTATAGCATGAACACCAGGTGAGGAACAATGCAATTCTGTCTTGGGTGAGCTAGTATTTAAAAAGATGGGAAAGAATAATTACAGGTGCATATGAGATTAATAAAATTACCTTACTATTTTTAAGCCTAAAAACTTCAATTGTATGCTGATAAGAGATATTTTTAAATATTTGCAATATTTTACTTCTATACTATATTCAACATGATTTTGTCTTGCTTTTCATGTCTACTTAATGAAAGAAAATTTACATTAAATCACAGCCTTGAATCTGAATGTTCACATTGTATGAATGAATTAAAAAATATATACATACATTGATATTCATGACATAAATCTTACCTTTTATTTAGCACAAAACACATTTCTGGCACACTCCACTCAGTAAATAATGTTCCTTCATACTCTAACTTAATCTAAAAAAGAAAACAAGAGTTTGAGCAAAAAATATGATTCAAAATTTTCACCTCAGGGTTCAGTTGTAGGATTCAATTTTCTGCGTCCTAATTATTTAAAGAAAGAATAACTAAAATTCAATTTCCTTTAAATTGTACAAAGTAATGTGACAAAGAAAAGATAACTTAACCCATCTGGGACACTTTAGCAGTCACTCCAAAAAACTATAAACTTTTAATTTTATTTACTTCAGCAATAATCCACTGGCCGGGTGCGGTGGCTCATGCCTGTAATCCCAGCACTTTGAGAGGCCGAGGCAGGAGGATCACCTGAGGTCATGAGTTTGAGACCAGCCTGGCCAACATGGTGAAACCCTGTTTCTACTAAAAATACAAAAATTAGCTGGGTGTGGTGGCACATGCCTGTAATCCCAGCTACTCAGGAGGCTGAAGCAGGAGAATCGCTTGAACCCAGGAGGTGGAGTTTGCAGTGAGCTGAGATTGCGCCACCGCACTCCAGCCTGGGTGACAAGAGCAAAATGCCATCTCAAAAAAAAAAAAAGAAAAAAAAATCATAATCTATTAAGTATCTAAGAAGGGACTGACACTCTGGTAGGTTCTGGGGATTAAAAAAAAAAAAAAAAGACAAATGAGAAATGATCCTTCGCTTAAAAACAAGTCACTTTTAATTCTGAGATTCTATTATTTACACATTACTGACTAGTAACATAACTTTCATCACCTTTTTCTTATTTCTAAAGCTACTTTTTCTTCCTGCCTCTCTATTCTTTCATTTAGAAGTTCTTTCTTTCCCCTCCTGAAGTATACCAATTCACTTTCTAACATTATCAGTCTTAGTTTCAGCACTGTTCCTCTTCTTCAGCCAGAGTTGGAACCCAATTTTACCTTCTGATATGTGTGACACAAAATTATATATACATACGTAATATATGAAGATTGCTTTGGTGTTTTAACTCGGAAAATGGAGATTATAACAGGTGGTAAACCGTTTCATAGGTTTGATATTATAGGATAGTGTATAAGAAGAAAAAAGAGAAAAATTCATGAGAAGATAAAACATAACTTTGAACTATATTAAGCAAAACTTGATAGAATTGCTAGAAGAAATTTCAAAAGCCATAAATATAGTGGTAGATCTTTAAATACACTTTTCTCAAATTAAATAAACTTGGGGAGGGGAGGGAAACGTAGTCAAAGACTTAAAAAATATAACTAGTAAGTTGATGATATATATGTTAAAACCATACACATTCCTAAAGAGTTTTTTCTTTTTAATTTTCTTTTTTTTAATACAGATAGGATCTCACTATGTTGACCAGGCTTGTCTCAAACTCGTGGCCTCAAGTAATCCTCCTACCTCAGCCTTCCAAAGTGCTGGGATTACAGACATAAGCCACTGTACCCAGCCCCTAAAATTAAGCAATATAAAATATATACATCATTTGCAATCTCACATAGAACAATTGCCAAAACTGACCACATTTACAAGGAAAGTTTGAACCAATCTTGAAGAACTACTATCACATATACAATGCCCTTTATTATTAGTGAAATAAAATTAGAATTTCTCATCAAGTTAGCCAGAAAAAAAATCCTAAGATATTTTGAGTCTTTTTTTTTTTCTTTTTTTTAAGACGGAGTCTTGCTCTGTGGCCCAGGCTGGAGTGCAGTGGCTGGATCTCAGCTCACTGCAAGCTCCGCCTCCCGGGTTCATGCCATTCTCCTGCCTCAGCCTC
>NW_012117377.1:6431229-6432257 GCF_000951035.1 Colobus angolensis palliatus | reverse complement strand
TGCTTGAACCCGGGAGGAGGAGGCTGCAGTGAGCTGAGATCGCACCATTGCACTCCAGCCTGGGTGACAGAATGAGATGGAAAAAAAAAAAAAAAGGCTCTAGATAAGATAATTTGGAAGTGAATAAACTCTGTTTTCACTGTAAGATGATAATAAAAGGACAATAGAGAAAATCCCCCCAAATAAAAGGAAGGATATAAGAAGAGAAAAAAAAATAGAAATTTATAAAAGAAAACAAATGAAAGAGCATTGGGAAGGGGCTTTGGGGATGTAGTGTTTAAAATTTATTTAAATTTCCTAATAAACACAGAAAGAACAATTAGGATAGTCCCCAAAAACACTGGACAATAATACAGCAATCAATAGTAAAACTCACTTAAGCCCAGGAGTTCAGGACCAGCCTGGGTGACATAGGGAGACCACTCTCTATAAGAAATTTAAAAATTAGCTGGGTGTGGTGCACACACCTGTAGTCCCAGCTACTGGGGAGGCTGAGGTGGGAGGATCACTTGAGTCTAGGCGTTAAAGGCTGCACTAAGCTGTGATTGCATCACTTCACTCTAGCCTGGATGACAGAGCAAGACCAAGACCCTGTCTCCAAAAAAAAGAAGAAGAAGAAGAAGAAGAACCAAGAAGGAATTAAAAAATGATTAAGTGATTTAAGAGTAAGCAACAAATACGAAAGATAGGCACAGAAAATCCAATGTACATGTATCTGGAGATCCTGAAGAAGAAAACCAAAGTATTTGGAACACAGCAATAATAGTAACTATAATCAAAGGACGATAATCTTCTTATAATAATATTCTATAATTAAAGAATAATACATGAAATTGAAAAACTGAAATGAACATAGAATAAGATCATTGAAAGTAGAATAAGATCATTGACTAAAAAATACGCGAGAGAATGAAAAAGGAAAGTAGAATGAGATCATTGCCTGGTTGTTAAGCAGTAAGCTGAGTGCGGTGGCTCACGCCTGTAATCCCAGCACTTTGGAAACCGAGGCGGGCAGATCACGAGATCAC
>NW_012117377.1:6422296-6424986 GCF_000951035.1 Colobus angolensis palliatus | reverse complement strand
AAAGAAAAGAAAGAGAAAAAAAGAAAGAAAAGACTCTCCATATCGTATGTCATCAGGGAACAGCAAATTAAAGCAACGAGATACCACAACACACCTATTAGAACTGCAAAAATCCAAAACACTAACAACGCCAAATGCTGGTGAAGACGTGGAGCAACGGCACCGCCACTCATGGCTGGTGACCGTGTAAAATCGCACGGCCACCCTGGAGGGCAGTTTGGCAATCTCTTCCAAAACTACACACACTCCTACCATATATCTAGCAATTGCACTTTTCGGTATTTACCCAAATGAGGTCCACACGAAAACCTGCACATGAATGTTTGCAGCAGCTTTATCTATAATTGCCCAAACCGGGAAGCAACTGGGACATTTTTCACTAGGTGAATGGATAAACTATGGTAGATTCAGACAATAGAGTATTACTCGGTGCTGAAATGAAACGGGCTATCAAGCCATGACAAGGCATGGAGGAAACTTAAATGTGTATTGTTAAGTGAAAGAAGCCAATCTGAAAAGGTTACATACTGTTTGATTCCCACTAAATGACATTCTGGAAAAGGCAAAACTATGGAGGCAGTTAAAAGATGTAAGGGGCTAGGGAGAGGGAGGATTGAAAAAGGCGGAGCAGAGAGAATTTTTAGGGCAGTGAAACTACTCTGTGTGATACTATAATGGTAGAAACACGTCATTAAACATTTGTCCAAGCTCACAGAATGTACAACACAAAGAGTGAACACTAATGTAAATTACAGATTCTAGTTAATGATGATGTATCAATACTGGCTCATCAATTTTAAGAAATGTAGGGTGCCAATGCAAGGTGTTAGTAATAGGGCAAACTGGGGAGGTTTTATGGGATCTCTCTATACTGTTTGCCCATTTTGCTATGAACCTAAAACTGCTCTAAAAAATAAAGTCTGTTAACTCTTACAAAAAATTTTTAAAAGCCATGGGCAAAAGTATACCAGAAAAATGGTCCTGTCCAAGAAAAAACCAACATAAAAGCAGGAATTGTGACTCTGATATTAGATAAGGTAGAATTCAAGCCAAAACGTATTCAAGATGCAGAACAATGAGAACTCTCCTCTGCTGCTGGTGGGAATGCAAATGGTACACCTACTTCAGACAACAGTCGTGGGCCAGGTGCAGTGGCTCATGCCTGTAATCACACCACTTTCAGAGGCTGAGATGGGAGGACGACTGGAGCTCAGGAGTTTGAGATCAGCCAGGGCAACACAGCAAGACCTTGTCTCTAATAAAACAAAATTAGCTGGGTGTGGTGGTGCACGCCTGCAGTCCCAGCTACTCAGGAGGCTCAGGCGGAAGGATCACTTGAGTTCAGGAATTCGAGGTCGCAGAGAGCCATGATCGTGCCAGACACACCACCCTAGGCAACAGTGTAAGAGTCTGTCTCAGAAAAGAAAAAGAAGAAAACTGTTGTGTCATTTCTTATTTGCTGTAAACATCTCATTGCCTTCTAACACAGCAATCCCATTGCTAGGTATTTAACCAAAATAAAAATGTATGTCCCCACATATGTACATGAATGTCCACAGCAGTTTCATCTGAAATAGCTCTAAGTTGGAAATAACCCAAATGGCCATCAACAAGAGAATGGACAAACGGTGGCATAAGAATGCAAAGGAATACTCAGCAATAAAAAGGAATGAAGTTCGTATATATGCAACATTATGGATGAATCTGAAAGCACTAAGTCAAGTGAAAGAAACCTGACCCCAAAAGGCTATATACAGTATGGTTTCATTTCTATGACTATCTAGAATATACAAAACTATAGGATCAGGAAATAGATTTGTGGCTGCCAATGGCTAAGATGGGGAGGGTAAAGCATGACTGCAAAGGTATGATGAAACTTTTTGGGGTGATGAAAATGTTCTATATCTTCATTACTACAGTGATAATGCAACTGTATGCATTGCCAAAGGTTCATCAAACTACATGCTTAAAAGGAGTAAATTTCATTGTATGTAATTACCTCAATTAATTTGCCTTTTACGAAAGAAACTAAAGAAATATATAATCATAATATATAAACCTTATCTGGATCTTGATTTACATAAACAAACAGAAAATGACATTTATATGACAACTGGTCATTTGAATACTGACTAGATATTTGATGACATGAAGGAATGATTATTACTTTTTAGGTGTGCTAATTAGTATTGTGGTTATGGTTTTTTAAACAACTTTGAGAAATAATTCATGTCATACAATTCACTCATTTAAAGTGTACAATTCAATGGTTTTTAGTATCTTCATATGGTTCTGCAACTATTACTGTAATCAATTTTAGAACATATTCAACACTCCACAAAAAAACTGCCACACTCCTCGGAGGTTACCACTCTAGCCCTATCTCCCAGCCCTAGGCAGGCACCGACTTACTTTCTATCTCTATACATTTGCCTATTCTGGACATTTCATGTGAATGAAATCACACGCGTGGTCCTTTGTGAAAGGTTTCTTGCACTTAGCATAATGTTTGCAAGGCTTGTCTATGTTGTAGCACATAAAAGTACTTCATTCATTTTTATTGACAAGTAATGTCCCATTATATACATGTACTACATTTTATTTATCCTTTCATTAGCTGTTGAACATTTGCATTGTTTGCACTTGGGGGCTGTTATGAATAATGCTTCTACGAACATTCATGTGCTAGT
>NW_012117377.1:6418717-6422246 GCF_000951035.1 Colobus angolensis palliatus | reverse complement strand
TCATTAAACATTTGTCCAAGCTCACAGAATGTACAACACAAAGAGTGAACACTAATGTAAATTACAGATTCTAGTTAATGATGATGTATCAATACTGGCTCATCAATTTTAAGAAATGTAGGGTGCCAATGCAAGGTGTTAGTAATAGGGCAAACTGGGGAGGTTTTATGGGATCTCTCTATACTGTTTGCCCATTTTGCTATGAACCTAAAACTGCTCTAAAAAATAAAGTCTGTTAACTCTTACAAAAAATTTTTAAAAGCCATGGGCAAAAGTATACCAGAAAAATGGTCCTGTCCAAGAAAAAACCAACATAAAAGCAGGAATTGTGACTCTGATATTAGATAAGGTAGAATTCAAGCCAAAACGTATTCAAGATGCAGAACAATGAGAACTCTCCTCTGCTGCTGGTGGGAATGCAAATGGTACACCTACTTCAGACAACAGTCGTGGGCCAGGTGCAGTGGCTCATGCCTGTAATCACACCACTTTCAGAGGCTGAGATGGGAGGACGACTGGAGCTCAGGAGTTTGAGATCAGCCAGGGCAACACAGCAAGACCTTGTCTCTAATAAAACAAAATTAGCTGGGTGTGGTGGTGCACGCCTGCAGTCCCAGCTACTCAGGAGGCTCAGGCGGAAGGATCACTTGAGTTCAGGAATTCGAGGTCGCAGAGAGCCATGATCGTGCCAGACACACCACCCTAGGCAACAGTGTAAGAGTCTGTCTCAGAAAAGAAAAAGAAGAAAACTGTTGTGTCATTTCTTATTTGCTGTAAACATCTCATTGCCTTCTAACACAGCAATCCCATTGCTAGGTATTTAACCAAAATAAAAATGTATGTCCCCACATATGTACATGAATGTCCACAGCAGTTTCATCTGAAATAGCTCTAAGTTGGAAATAACCCAAATGGCCATCAACAAGAGAATGGACAAACGGTGGCATAAGAATGCAAAGGAATACTCAGCAATAAAAAGGAATGAAGTTCGTATATATGCAACATTATGGATGAATCTGAAAGCACTAAGTCAAGTGAAAGAAACCTGACCCCAAAAGGCTATATACAGTATGGTTTCATTTCTATGACTATCTAGAATATACAAAACTATAGGATCAGGAAATAGATTTGTGGCTGCCAATGGCTAAGATGGGGAGGGTAAAGCATGACTGCAAAGGTATGATGAAACTTTTTGGGGTGATGAAAATGTTCTATATCTTCATTACTACAGTGATAATGCAACTGTATGCATTGCCAAAGGTTCATCAAACTACATGCTTAAAAGGAGTAAATTTCATTGTATGTAATTACCTCAATTAATTTGCCTTTTACGAAAGAAACTAAAGAAATATATAATCATAATATATAAACCTTATCTGGATCTTGATTTACATAAACAAACAGAAAATGACATTTATATGACAACTGGTCATTTGAATACTGACTAGATATTTGATGACATGAAGGAATGATTATTACTTTTTAGGTGTGCTAATTAGTATTGTGGTTATGGTTTTTTAAACAACTTTGAGATATAATTCATGTCATACAATTCACTCATTTAAAGTGTACAATTCAATGGTTTTTAGTATCTTCATATGGTTCTGCAACTATTACTGTAATCAATTTTAGAACATATTCAACACTCCACAAAAAAACTGCCACACTCCTCGGAGGTTACCACTCTAGCCCTATCTCCCAGCCCTAGGCAGGCACCGACTTACTTTCTATCTCTATACATTTGCCTATTCTGGACATTTCACGTGAATGAAATCACACACGTGGTCCTTTGTGAAAGGTTTCTTGCACTTAGCATAATGTTTGCAAGGCTTGTCTATGTTGTAGCACATAAAAGTACTTCATTCATTTTTATTGACAAGTAATGTCCCATTATATACATGTACTACATTTTATTTATCCTTTCATTAGCTGTTGAACATTTGCATTGTTTGCACTTGGGGGCTGTTATGAATAATGCTTCTACGAACATTCATGTGCTAGTTTTTGTGCGGACATTATGTTTTCATTTCTCTGGGATGTAAAACTGGAAGTGCAATCTGCAGAACACGTTGGTGACACTATGTTTAACTGTTTGAAGAGCCACCAGGCTGCTTTCTAAAGTGCCTGCACCATCTGACATTTGTCAGCAGTGTAAGAGTTCCCATTTCTCCACATCCCCACAAACACTTGTTATTATCTGTCTTTTTGATTACAGACATCTGAGCGGGTGAAGTGGTATCTTACTATTTGATTTCCATTTCCCTGATGGGGATGTGCTTACTGGCCATTTGGATATCTTCTTTGGAGAAATGACAATTCAGATCCTTTGCCCATTTAAAAAACTGGGTTGTATTTTTATTACCAAATTATATCAATAGTAGTTCTTTATATATCTAAAAACAAGTCCATAATAAGATATATGACTCACAAAATCTCTCTCCTATCCTATGAATTGTCTCCACTTTCTTGATGATGTCCTTAGAAGCACAAAAGACTTTAACTTTAATGATGTCCAATTTATCTATTTTTTCTTTTGTTGCTTGTGCTTTTGAGAAACCATCGCCTAATCCAAGGTCATGGATTTTCCCTTATGTTTTCTTCTATAAGTTTTACAGTTTTAGCTCTTATATTTAGGTGTTTGATCCATTCAGAGTTACATTTTTGGATGTGGTCTGAGGTGGGGTCCACATTTATTTTTTTCATGTAGATATCTAGTTGTTTCAGTACCATTCTTTTTCCATTCAATTCTCTTGGTATCATTATCAAAAATCAACTGACTGTAAATGAGAGGTTTTATTTCTGAACTCTCAATTCTATCTTATTGATGTATATTCCTATCCTATGTCAGTACCAAACTGTCTCAATTACTGCAGCTTTGTAGCAAGCTTAGTATTCAAATGACCAATTGTCGTATAAATGTCAAGAACTGTGAGTCCTTCCACTTTTTCTGTTGCAAGACTGTTTTGTCTATTCTGGTGCTCTTGAATTTCCATTTACAATTTCCTACGGATTGCCATAAGAAATTGTTAAAATAATTTATTAGTTCTAATTGTTTTTTTGTTATATTCCTTGGGCTTTCTATATAAAGGATCATGTCATCTGCAAATAGAAATAGTTTATCTTTCCCTTTCCAAAGTGGATGCCTTTTAGCTCATTTTCTTGCATTATTGCTCTGGCTGTGGTCATTTTTAAAAAGAGTCTTATCATTTAAAGGTACACACTGAAACACTTATGGATGAAAGGATATGTCTGGAATAGTTTCAAAATAATTTAGGAGGGAAGAAAGTGGGTGATAAAGTCAATGAAACAAGAATGGCCATAAGCTGTAACACTGGAGCTGAGTAATGGATATATAAGGACTTAATCTCCATACTTTTATGTATGTCTAAATTATACTAATTTCTATATTTTATGTATATTTAAATGTTTCACTTATAAAAGTTTCAAAGATGTAAGTTCAAAACACAGAACAAATTCTGTGGAAATTGCCAAGCTTACATATAAACCTTCCCAATGATTAACTTAAAAG
>NW_012117377.1:6417041-6417862 GCF_000951035.1 Colobus angolensis palliatus | reverse complement strand
CAATAAAATGGTCCAATACATGGCAAAACTGTCCAAGAAAGGAAGATAAAGTGCACAAATAAATTCTATTAGAGACATAAAATAGCTACAAACAGAGATGGAATGGTAAGCAAAGATTCTAAACAAATGAATAGCAATACATTTGAAAGCAAAATGGTAAAAGCAAATATATATTACATAGATTCCTCTTGCCTGGTTTTGAATATTACAAAGTTTATACAGCATGTGTTCTTTTCTGTATGGCTACTTTCACACACTATAGTGAGACTCGTCCATATTGTTCTGTGTCGACACGTGGACACAGTGCACTCATTTCCACTGCCATGTAGTATCCCACTATGTGAATACACAGAAACGCATTTATTGCTCTGTACTACTGATTGACATGCTTCTGGGTTGTTTCTAGTTTGGAGTGATTGGGAGTAATGCTGTCGTAACCATTCCTACATAGGTCTTCTGGTGCTGGATGTATACCTAGGAGTCAAACTAGTGTGTCACAGGATGCATATCTATTCAACAGTATTGGATAATAGCAAACAGGTTTTCAAAGTGGTTATACCAACCCGCATTCCTTCTAGTAGTGTATTAGAGTTCCTATTGCTTTACATTCTTACCACCCCTTGTTATCTTCGGTCTTTTTAATTTTAAGCATTCTGATTGTTTTGTAATTACATCTCCCTGTAATTTTAATGCACATTCCACTAATTTTTCATAAGTTTACTGGTCATTTGTATATCCTTTTTTGTGAAATATCCCCTTAGGTCTTTTCAACCTTTCTTTTTTATACTTTAGAAAAATTTTTTTTTTTTTTTTTGAGACGG
>NW_012117377.1:6408451-6416703 GCF_000951035.1 Colobus angolensis palliatus | reverse complement strand
GTGGTAGAATTCCCAAATGAAACCATCTGGGCCTGGTTCAAATTATAAATATTTATTTTTTTACAAAGGGAGCACAACACTGATAGAAAACACAACAGAAACTGTTAAATTTTTTAGTAAAAATTAACTAAAGACTCCTGATTCTAATTTACAGGTGATACCACACAGTGCTAGGAATTGATTTTTGTGTATTGTGTTCTCAGCCATGATCATTTATTCCTACATAATTCTAGGCTATCCCTGGATTGCAGGAGCTGGAAACCAGGAAACCTTCCTCAAGGGTTCTGAATGATATTTACATTCTGAAAATCAGATGTGGACTGGAACTTGTGAAAAAGAGGAAGTCATTCGTCTTCCTCAAGCAGTGGTACCGAAAGTCCAGGCTTCAAAGATAAAAGCAGTTTTGGGGAAGGCCTCTATCCTATATTTCTTTTGAGCACCATCCCCCACTAGGTGCTGGGAGAGATTTGTGACATGGACACAAATTTCTTCCGGGTCCTGATCTCTGGTGGCAACAGCAGTTTTTTGACTATTGATAAACCAAAAAATTAATGGAGGTTTCTAAGACCCTTGCTTTCCTAGCCCTCCCAACAGTTTGGTGAGCACCTAATTTCCTGTAACAAATAAATTTCTGCTTGAAATCTAGAGTGGTTCCTGCTGTCCTCTGACCCCTGACTGCCACATGCTCCCTTAAAGGCAAGGATAATATGACAACTATTTAACAAGTTGCACAGTACAGGCACTGACAGTTCCAAGCGAATGCCAGGCAGCATGCTATTCAAGTGTGTACTGGCTGGATTCTGCCTGCCTTAGACAGCATCTGGAAATATGGAAGAGTGTCTGAGGTTACAGAATCCCTGAGGATTGTCACTGCCACTTAGTGTTTGGGAACCAGGGAAGCAAGACGTTCTGCAAAGGATAGTTCCATACAATGAAAACCTTTCCTGCTCAAAATTTCAGTGGTATCCCCACTGAGATACACTTCTGTGGAGCAAACTCATGTATGAATATTGATAAAAGAATCTTATATAAAATGTTAAAAATAGTCCCTGAAAGCATATTCAAATACTACATTGATACTGTGTGGGGTTTTTCCAAAATCCAAGGATGATACAATATAAGTGAATATATTAATATGATTCACTATGATAACAAGTTTAAGGAGAAAACTCATAAAACTTTTTTCTGTAGACTGTGAAAAGGCATTTCACAATTCACTATAAATATCACTTATAGTGACTATTTTTACCATATTCAATAAATTAGGAAGCAATGAATACTTTGTTAATTTAATGAAATGTATCTCTCTCTGCCCAAAAGGGAGCATCTGTTTAATTGGGAGACATTAGAAGAAATCTACTAAAGTTAGGAAGAAGATAAAGAGATCAACTCTGGAGGGCTACATCATTCTTCATGAATTGGAAGATTCAATATCATAATGATACCAGTTACTATGAAAACAGTGTCAGTTCTCCCCAAGTGCAATCCCAATCAAAATCTAAGCAGATTTTTGTTTGTGAAAATTAACATCCTTATTCTAAAATTTATATAAAAATGCAAATAGCCAAAGTAGTTTTGTTAGAACAAACTGGATGTTCACAGGACCAGATACGAAGACTCATTAGAAAGCTATAGCAGTCAAGAGAGTGTAGAATTGGCACCAGGACAAATAAGAGAGTTCACAAATCAACTCATCTACATAGGGAACAAAGGTGACATGAGAAATGTAATAGGGGAACAGGGAGTTGTTTAATAGATTCTGGTTCACAACGTGAAAAAAGTAATGTGAATGCCTATTGTACTATATACAAGGTAGACTCTAGATGGATTTATGACCTATATGTTAAATGTAAAAATATCAGAAATATAAAATAAAATTATAAAAAAATTTTGGATCAGGGTAAGCAAAGATTTTTATTAAATAAGAGCCCTGGATGGGTGCGGTGGCTCAGGCCTGTAATCCCAGCACTTTCGGAGGCCGAGGCGGGTAGATCATGAGGTCTGGAGTTCGAGACCAGCCTGGCCAATATGGTGAAATTCTGTCCCTGCTAAAAGTACAAAAATTAGCTGGGCACGGTAGTGCGCGCCTGTAGTCCCAGCTACTCAGGAGGCTGAGGCAGAAGAACCGTTTGAACCCGGGAGGCAGAGGTTGCAGTCAGCCAAGACTGAACCACTGCACTCCAGCCTGGGTGACAGAGTGAGAGTCTGTCTCAAAAAAAATAAATAAATAAATAAATACAGCCCCCAAAAGTTTAAATCATAAGACAAAGAAGGAGAGATATTTGGCTCATCAAAACTCAGCTTTTTTTTTTTTCAGTCAAGTATTCATAAACAAAGTTAACAGAAACTTGAAAGAGATAACTGAATCTTTGAAACCAACATTTGATTAATTTTTAGAATACAATGTAGCTAGCACTGTGTTAATCAGAAAAAGGCAGAAAATTAAATCAAAAATGGGCAAAGGGTATGAACAGGTAATAGAAGGAGAAGCCTGCATAACATGCAAAGAGATGCTCAAAATCACTAGTCATCAAAGAACTGAAAGTAACAACAGCAATAGCTATCACTGGATAATAATGAGATTGGGAAAAAATAGGAAATTTAATAATACTAAATTTTAGTGAAGATGTACATTGAGTGAGAATATAAATTGTAACTGCCATTCTGGAAACAATCTTGCAGACCTTCCTTACATTAAGTGTATTTCCCATGGCCAGGCAACTCTATTTGGCTACATACAGTAGGTAAATAATTGCACAGATACATAGATACATAAAAGGACTTGTAGAGAGGACACTCATTACAGTATTGTTTGTGATGGCAGGAAGCTGTATGTCCAGCAATAGGGGTATATAAAATATAATTGATTTACACTAGTAATTAGGCAGCAATAAGAAGAAATGAAGTAGAAAGTGTTGAATAAACAAAGTAATATAGAGAATGAGGTCTATAGTTTGTGTGACCAAACATCCTGATTTGTCTAGACAGTTCCAGTTTATACCTGTTATATAATTGTTAATAGCACTCCCATTCTCAAGAGGTTAGGAAGTATACTGAATGGTTATCCTACCTATATAATAACACCACATTGTGAATAGTAAATCACAAAAACACTCAAAACAACACTATTTTTGCTACATGAAAATTTAAGGACATGGATTAAGGAGGGGACCTATGTTAGGGTAATACATGGGATGAAAGAAATGAAATGGAAGAGCGACAATGACTGTAAAACTCAATATGATTAACTCTGCTCTCTGCTTTAAAGTTCAAAAAATTTAATACTTAACTATAGTTTATTAAAAATTCAACACTTACAGTACTTCTGGTACTAAAAATGCGATAGCTTGGGCTGTTACTGGAATACCTGTGGAGGAAGAGGCCAAGTATGAATATTAAAACTAATGTATTTTTCCAATATGAGAATTCTCTACATGGTCAGGGCATAGCTGGGTTGCCAGGGGCTTCACCCTTCTGCCTAATTCCCTTCCTAGACAGCAACTCAGGGCTGAAATGGGGGCTATCAGTGACCTCTACCCACATCTCTAGATGTGTTAGGCTTTGCTCAGTATCTGAAGACAGTAAAACAAGATGAGAAGTTAATACTCTTTACCTGTTTTTTTTTTTTTTTGGTAGGATGAAAACTCTTGAAGAACACCGGCTCTAACTCTTTCACTTACAAAGAGTTAAATAAGAATAAAGATTGGAATTTCAAGAACCAGTTTTTGTTTTTTTGTTTTTTGTTTTTTTTTTTTTTTGAGACAGGGTCTTGCTCTGGAGTATAGTGCAGCAATTTTGGCTTACTGCAGCCTTGACCTCCCAGGCTCAAGTGATCCTCTCGCCTCAGTCTCCTCAATAGCTGGGACTACAGGTGCATGCCACCGCGCCTGGCTAATTTTTGTATTTTTTGGTAGAGACAGGGTTTTGCCATGTTGCTGCAATGGAAGGTTCTTAATTCCTGTCTAACGCAGGATTATCTGATTCGTCTAACGCAGCCCTGTCCAATATAATTCAAGCCACCTCCTATTAATTAAAAATGTTCAAGTAGCTACTTTAAAAGCACAAGAAGAAATGGGTGAAATCAATTTTAATAATTTTTAGCTTTTAATTAATTAAAACTAAACAAACTAAAACTAAACTTAAAATTAAACTTAAAATTAATAATTTTAAGTTTTATTCAACATGTAATCAGTATAAAACGATTATTAGAGAGATAGTTTACATTCCTTTTTCATACTAAGTCTTTGAAATCCGGTGTGTACATTACACTTACAACACATCTCAATTTGGGCTATATTTCAAGTGCTCAAAAGGCACCTGTAGCTGGTGACTATCATAAATCATCACCCTACAATTCCTTCAGCTTCCATTTGCTTCAAGAATCTATTCCATGTCTATATTGCATACCTAACTGCAATTGGAATTGCTCCATCCCTAAAGTTTTAAATCAGAGGCCTTTTTTCTGTGTGTAGAGGAAGAGTTGCTAGGATATCATTATGCAATTCCCTTATCAGAATTATACAAGCCTTAATAGCACTCTGAATTCTTATTTTTAACAGAAATCAGTCACCTTTATAATGAAACACATTTTCTGTATATACAGATCGAATAAAAAAAGTTCATGTATTTTACATATAAAACTGAAATCTATTGTCATTGAAGGCTTTTTTTGAAGTGTGAAACACCTCACACTTATGAATCTAAGATCCCTTTCATTACAGAGAGAAAAATACAAGTGGCAAATTTTGTACTTTAATTTACAAAGTTAAATTATGTAATTTAATAAGATCTGGTAGTGAAAGGATGAAATGACCTTTCCTGGCAGGCCTTTTCTCCTCACCTGCTCCCTCAACAGCTGCTTCTCACTCCTACTGGGGCTGAGGACAGGCTAGGGAGAGAACAGTAGCTTAAAGAGTCACGTTTAATTTATTAATTTAGTCCCAGATAACAATGACAATGCCTTTTCATCCTTGCTTTATTATGTCTAATATTTAATGTATTCTTGTTGGAAACGGATCTAAGAGGCCCAAAGGTATGTGGGGTGTGCAGACAGACACGTGCTATTTTTTAATGAAAAGGGCACTGTCATCTCACTCCTGGACCACAATGATCCTCTCCTCTGGCAAAAGAAGGGTGCACAAGGGGAGAGGAATGTAAGTATTCACAGGGGCTGGGGTGTGATGGCTCATGGCTCACAGCTCATGGCCTGTAATTACAGCACTTTGGGAGGCCCAGGCAGGAGGATCACTTAAGGCCACGAGTTCGAGACCAGTCTGGGCAATATTGTGAGACCCTGTCTCTGCCAATTTTTTTTTTTTTTTTAATTTAGCCAAGCGTGGTGGCGCGTGCCTGTGGTCCCAGCTATTCAAGAGGCTGAGGTGGGAGGAGCGCTTGGGCCCAGGAGTTTCAGACTACAGGGTGCTATCATGGCGCCACTGCATTGCAGCCTGGGCAACCGAGCAAGAGGCCGTCTCTATAACAGAGAGCCGCCGCCCTAAAAAACAAAAAAGTAAGATTTCACTGGGACTCAGATGTTCTGAGGACAGCATGAAGGTACTGCGACCTTACTGCAGGTACTGGATCAGCCAAGTGCTAACAGCGGCCCCTCTCGCTCATGGAAAACTCTCGGGTGGGAGCGGCGGGACACTGGTGCTGGTGTTGGGGAGTCGGGAGACGAGGCAGTGGTCGGCCAGGGCCAGCGGTCCCGGGGCGCATGGGGTGGGGAGCGGGACCCTCCCGCCTGCCCTGCCGGGGGTAATCCCCGCCCAGTCGCTCGCCTGCGACTGGCGTCTCTCTACCTCCAAACGGCCGAGCCACAGCAGCTCAGCCACGACAGCAGCACGGCCACTTCCCGGGCTGACATGGCGCCTGCTCCGCCTCCGCCCAACCGCCTCGGCCACTCCCGTCCAGGCCTCGCGCATTCCCGGGGGACGACGGCCAGGCGGGCGGCAGGAGGCGCTTGGGTCCCGGCGCGGCTGGACAGGGCGGGCCGGGCCTGAGGACCAGCGAGGGAGAAGTGTGCGCGTGCGCGCCGCTACCTGCGCTCCCTGGAGGCCTGAAAGTAGCTGGAGTGCGAACCTGCACACCAGATTTTAGGAAAGGCAGAACCAGGCTTTCCAGCAGTGAGATAGCAAAAACACTTCGAAAAATCCGAGTTGCCAATTAAAAAAAAGAAAAGAAAGAAAGAAAGAAAGAAGGAAGCAGGGAAGGAAGAAAGAAAGAGAAGAAAAAGAAAAATCCCAGTTGCCTGAATGAATGTGAAACTTTTAAGGTAGTGTGTGTTTTAGCCCACATCTTCATGTGACTGTGTATGGACACTGCAATAGCAAATGCATATCTGGCAGTGCTTTCCAGGGAGCAGGCACGTTATAAGTGATTTCTGTTGCTGTTTTTGAGACAGAGTCACACTCTGTCACCCAGGCTGGAGTGCAGTGGCACGATCTGGCTCGGCCCACTGCAACCTCCGCCTCCCGCGTTCAAGCGATTCTCCTGCTTCAGCCTCAGGAGTAGCTGGGATTACAGGCATGTGCCATAAGGCCCGGCTAATTTTTGTATTTTTAGTACTGAGGAGGTTTCACCATGTTGCCCAGGCTGGTCTCGAACTCCTGGCCTCAAGTGATCCACCTGCCTCAGCCTCCCAAAGTGCTGGGATTACAGGTGTGAGCCACCAGACCTGGCCAGGCACACCATAAATGATTTTTATTTTATTTATTTATTTATTTGTTGCAGGAGACTGGAGTTTTATTATTACTCAAATCAGCCTCTCTGAACAACAGGGGAGCAGAGTTTTTAAGGATAGCTTGGTGGGTTGGCAGAAGCCGGTGATCCAGGAGTGCTGGTTGGTCAGGGATGAAATCATAGGGAGTAGAAGCTGTCTTCTTGTGCTGAGTCACTTCCTGGGTGGGTGCCACAAGATCAGATGAGCCAGTTGATTGATCTGGGTGGTGCCAGCTGATCCAGCAAGTACAGGGTCTGCAAAATCTCTCAAGCACTAATCTTAGGAGCAGTTTAGGGAGAGTCAGAATCTTGTATCCTCCAGCTGCATGATTCCTAAACCTATTTTCAAATCTTGTGGTTAATGTTAGTCCTACAAAGGCAATCTAGTCTCCAGGCAAGAAGGAGGTCTGCTTTGGGAAAGGGCCGTTACCGTCTTTATGTAAACTATAAACTAAATTTCTCCCAAAGTCCAAAGTTAGTTCAGCCTATGCCCAGGAATGAACAATGACAGCTTTGAGGTTAGAAGCAAGATACAGTCCATTAAGTTAGATCTCTTTCACTGTCTCAATCATAATTTTGCAAAGATGGTTTCAATCCTTCCCCTTGGGTAGGTTATGAAGATGGGAAAAGGCTGTTGATCGCTCTAGCTTCTTCCAGATGACAGAGGACGTAATGGGAATGGGAGTGAACGTCAAGGTGAGAAGAGTGGAACCGCTTTGCAACTGTCTAAGCGACTCATGCAGGCCTGGTTGGGTTTCCAAGGCTGGCATGGCAAGCACATTAGTACCGTCATCTATAGTTTTACTACAATGTTTAACTGAACAGCCTGCTATAAGGTAAATAATGAGTCCTAGGATGAGGAGTACAATTCCCAATTTTAAAAGCAAAGATTTGAAAGCATTAGTCTGGGGACTTCTAACCCACAAAGAATTTAGTGTTTAGTCTAAACTGCAGAAAAAACCTCAAGAACACCTAACAACAGTGTACTATAATTTTTCTTTTGAAGCATAATTTTTTTCTCTCATCACCATTTTTATTCAAAACAAACCATGGTAGAACTGATTTGTTTACAAAATAAACTTTAGTCTTACTGTACTTGGCCTGATTATTTGCATAAAGTGCAGCAATAATAATTATTTTTCACTTAGGCTTTTTTCATTGGCTTTGATAGAACTCTGTTCCATGAAGAATCTCAGATAAGACTTTTTAAAAGGTGAGCCCAGGCTGGGCGCGGTTGCTCATGCCTGTAATCCCAGCACTTTGGGAGACTGAAGTGGGTGGATCACGAGGTCAGGAGATCAAGACTGTCCTAGCCAACAAGGTGAAACCCCATCTTTACTAAAAATACAAAAATTAGCTGGGCGTGGTGACGCATGCCTGTAATCCCAGCTACTCGAGAGGCTGAGGCAGGAAAATCACTTGAACCTGGGAGGTGGAGGTTGCGGTGACCTGAGATTGAGCCACTGAACTCCAGCCTGGCGACGGGACTAGATTCCGTCTCAAAAAAAGAAACAAACAAACAAAAAAAAAACAAA